>NW_027466054.1:747500-755000 GCF_046127955.1 Nelusetta ayraudi | reverse complement strand
ATGGCAGGGCAAGAAAAAATTAATAGACTACACAGATTTGGTAGATAGGGTAGATGGGTTCTGATACCTCCTGGTGGCAGTGGATGCATACACTTGCTGGCAGGAGGCGGTTCCCACAAAAGTAGAAGAGACAAAAGCAATAATAAAGTTTCTCATTATTTAATATATCCACACACAGTTTTCCCACGATAATTAGATTAGATTGGCACTCACGTTTAAAAGACCTAGAAGAAGTAGAGAAGCGTGAGGCCTCAAACACGCTCTGGTACTGTTTCTCTTGACCAATCACAAAGTAATCTGGAAATGAATTGAACGCTGAGGAGCAAATTGGCAAGGTTTATGCTCACAGTGGAATGAAGTGGACACAGGTACTATCAATAGCCCTGATGTCAGCAAGATCTGTTCGCTCCCGGACAGGATTCACCCCCTTTGAGCTCGGGTGGGTGTTTCCTTTCCGGGACCTAGAGCAGATAATTATTATCAAGTCCAGCACTGTTTCTGACATATAATCCTATTGTGATCAAACTAATAGCGTTCTCTTAAGTTTTCTCAGTCAGACCCAGAAAATGCAGCAACCTGTGAACCAGAGATCTTGAACACAGACAAGTGAGGTGGACCAGTATGTTCCAGACTGTGGAGTGGACTACTCATAACACGTCCGCCTGAAAAGTGGTGTCCATGGTGTCCAACAAGATATTTCCTTATATTAGTTTCAACAAGGTCTAAATTCAAATGTCTGATCTGAACGGGAACAAAGACAAGTCTAGGTCCTAAAGCGTGGTGGTGGGACGAAGCGTTGGCACCAAGGCCCCCAGGACAGCACAATCCAGCAAATAAGTCAATGTATTCTTAAAGATGGGCAGCTATGCTTAACATACTCTCTAAGATTCTGTGCAGAGTAACATGATACCTAAGAGAAGAGATAGGAATGCACCCATCGTAAAACAGTGACCTTAGGTGACCCACAGTACCTGGCCGAGAGAGGATCCAGCATCTCTCTACCAAGCATCTATACCTTGGACCTCAGCCTACATCTGGGAACAAAGGCAGCGGCAACATCCAATGAGGCTGGGATGCGGAGACCAGACAGCCAATCAGAGGAGGACGTAATCTGAGCAAGCCAGCAAGAACAACTGAATCTTCTCTATCTAAAAGACTGACCAGGGGACAAAGAGTCAGTCAGACTTCAGGACCTGATACCACTTGTTGATGTTAGGCTTGAACTCGACCCAGAGCTCTGTATACTTGTATTCTGAATTTGCGTCGTAAAGATAAAATCAGCATTCTTCTCCTAAAACTCTTCATTAAACACACGGATCGTCAGCACGACACTAGAAAATAAGGCGATCCAACAGTAAGTATAAAAATGTGACAGAACAGTTCCTTGGGGAGCCCCTGTACTGCACAGGATGGTCTTAGAAACACTGTTATTGAGCCGCACATACTGCGGTCTGGCAGTTAGATAGTGCAGTACCCAGGAAACAAACGCCGATACAATCTGCCGGTTCAATCAGGCAGCTCTGGTTTGTTCATATTAAATGCACTGGAAAAGTCAAAGAACAGAATCCTTACAGTTGCGTCCGCGGTGTCGAGGTGAGCGTGGACCCTCTGGAGCAGGTAGATGAGAGCATCATCAATGCCGATGTTAGGTTGGTATGCAAACTGTAAAGGATCAGTCAATGTGCGGACTTTGGGCCTGATGTGGAAGAGCACCAGCTTATGATCATATATTGTCAGGCACAGTTCAGTGTAGAGAAGTTTTAACACATATTTAAAACAATGGCGCCCTGCTCTGCATCATCTCTAACAGTGATTGGATGTTTATGGAGGGGGTTTGGGGAAGAGGCAATATCTGACTGCAGGGTGGGTGAAGACATGCTGCACGGAGAAGAGAGATGAAGGGAGGCTTATATTTAACTTGTACTTTTTTTGGGGTGGATTTTTCACTTCTTAATGTTTGATTTGAGGGGGGCAGGCTATTCGTTTGAGGGGGCGTTGCCTCCTTTTTTCCCCCTGCCTAGAGCCGGCCCCGCTCTAAAGACTATTATGTACACTTGTCAATACCTGCATAAAAACAACAAAAAAAAGAATTTCAAAGAAAAAGATCGTAGGTGTTGCTCTCTGGCGACGCGTTGTTACCACAGTGCTCTTGACAGTGATTTTCTGCAGCAGTTTGCGATAGCAACCAGCTGCAGACGGGAAGGAGGCAGTTTCAGGCACCAGAAACTCGAAACAGTTTTAGGCACTTTGATTTCCGGCACCTTGATTTTCAAATTAAAGCTTTATTCATCACGTTTAGTTAAGTTAAAGTTAAGTAAACAGAAGTAAGGATCGTTAATTATGGAAGCGCATTGCTTTCACTGAATTAAAAAAAAAATATATATATATATATATATATTCTTACTCACTGAATGGTTTACTCTGCATTACAGTTGAAATAGGTTGTTAAAAGTAATAAATTACTTTTACAATACTGTCACAAGACTTTTTTCTTTTTGGATCTTTCTTTCAAAATTTTCTTTTTCACTTTAATGGTTCACAGAAATAAATGAAGTACTACAAAAGAATTGGAATCAGAATCAGCTTTATTGGCCTAGTTTGTGCATGCCAAACAAGGAATTTGACTCAGTTTTTTCTCTATCCCACTACTTTGGTTAAAAACAAAAAAACAAAACTACAGAATAATTAAAAAGTAAGGGTAAACAAGTAAACAATGTGCAACTCGGTGGAGGAAATATAAAATATATACGAGTCTGTCTAAATATACCTAAATATATATATACAAGTCTACATATGTATACCCTGTGACAGTAAATAAAAAGAAACATAGGTGCAGCAGTCCAGGTGGAAATGTTTAGTGTAGTGCAATATGAGTAATGTGGTGTAAACAGCAATGTGAACAGGTAAACAGTAGTGCAGTATGAGCAATGTAAGCAGGTGAAGTGGAAGGATGGTTATTGCCCAGAAATTGCTCTGAGTCTCTGTTAGTGATGTGAGTTCATCAGAGCAACAGCCTGGGGGAAGAAACTCAGCCGGTGTCTGCTGGTTTTGGTGTACAGCGCTCTGTAACCAGAGGGGAGGAGTTTGAAAAGTCGGTGTCCTGGGTGTGAGGGGTCTGCAGCGATGTTACTTGCACGTTTCCTTGTTCTGGACAGGTACAAGTTGTGGATAGATGGGATGTTAGTCCCAATTATCCTCTCCGCAGACCTAATTGTCCGTTGCAGTCTGTGCCTTTCTTGTCTGGTGGCAGATCCAAACCAGACAGTCATGGAGGTGCAGAGGACAGACGGGATGATGGCAGTGTAGAAGGTGATCAGCAGCTCCTGTGGCAGGTTAAACTTCCTGAGCTGTCTCAGGAAATACAACCTCTGCTGAGCCTTCTTGCGGACAGAGTTTATGTGGATGGTCCACTTCAGGTCCCGGGAGATTGTGGATCCCAGGAACTTGAAGCTGTCCGTGGTGGGAACAGCATTGTTGAGGATGGTGAGGAGGGTAAGTGGCGATGGGTCTCTCCTGAAGTCCACTGTCATCTCCACAGTCTTGAGCAGATTCAGCTCCAGGTGGTTCTGACTGCACCAGTGAACCAGCTACTCAACCTCCTGTCTGTATGCAGACTCGTCACCATCCTGGATCAAGCCGATGACGGTGGTGTCGTCCGCACTTCAGGAGCTTCACCGAAGAGTCCCCTGAGGTGCAGTCATTTGTGTAGAGGGAGAATAGCAGCGGGGGGAGGACACACCTTGTTGTTAACATATTTCTATTGACAAAGGTATTGTGGCGAGGGTAGGGGTGAACTGAACAGAATACAACTAGTATTATCTACCACATTACAAAAGTTGGTAAAGATTTAAATATATTCAGTTATAAATATATTTACATTGTTTACGCTCAACTTGCATGCAACTGTTGCCCAGCACTAAACAACGGCCAACACCTGTGAATGGATTAACCTATAACAGAACACTGAATTGTAATACTGGTCAATAATCATTTCTCATTTTAATATGTGACATTTGAGGAAATGATCTATCACAACAGCTCACAGAATGATTCATTTTGGAAATGATCTCTACTGTGACTGGTAGAAAATGTTGAATGCAAAACCTTACCTTCATGGTACACTGCCATATTGAAATGCCCCTCCGAATGGTTTTTCATCTTGCACCGCTTAGTGGGCATGAAGGATGATGACTGGAAGAAATGGCAGCGATACACCTCGCAGCATGTAAGCATCTTTGCAACTCTGGCAAAAAGCTTCCTTTTTGAAGAGTTATATACACCTAATAATAATGATAGATTGGATTTATATAGCACTTTTCAAGGCACCCAAAGCGCTTTACATTGAACCCATTATTCATTCACTACATGTGTAGCCACAGCTGCCCTGGGGCAGACTGACTGAAGCGTGGCAGCCAATCTGCGCCAAACGGCCCCTTCGACCACCACCCAACATCCACTCTCATTCGTATGAGGCAATGTGGTTTAAGTGTCCTGCCCAAGGACACAACAACAAACTGGGACTGGGATGGAGCAGGATTTGAACCACCAACCTTTCAGTCATTGGACAACCTGCCCTACCTCCTGAGCTACAGAAAGAAAATGAGACAGTCTTCCTGGTAAAATCTTACATTTTTAGATGATTCCACAGAATTAAGTAAGGCCATAATAGTAAAACAATGAGTTTTTTTTGAAGACCACAGTCAAGAATTACAGGATACTGTATAATATGTTTTATTATTTTTTGAAAGTTACTTAGAAACACAGAGGGGAGACAATAAGGTTACACATTTAAACTTTAACATTAATGTGGTTTAATTTAAATGAAATATCTAATTTAAGCCGATCAATTTGATGATAACAGAACGTCACTTTATGTATGGAATTGTATATACTGAATAAATCCCGTTTCATGGTGACAGTATAATATAATAGATTAATTAACAACTGGGTGTGTTAAAATGTTTCTACTTAACAACTTAAGACTTTAAACAAAATTTTGTTCAGCAGTATATGCTACACCAACAAGAAAATGTGAAACTCTAACAGATTCGTTTTGCAAGGATTCAAGCTAGCGTTAGTACTTCGGCTTACTTAGTTCACATTTACGTTGACATTGACGCACTGAATTTTGAGTTATATTAACATTAACATAACAACCCCTTAGGGGTTCATTTTGCTATTATTTATATTATATTATATTATAATTATTCAACATTTACAGCGCACCTTAAACATATGAAACTTCACGTGAGACTTACTTTCAGTCTTTGTGGAAGGGACTGAATCCTTCTAAAGTGCCTCGCCATAAAACTAGCACTGTGCATGCACAGGTGCGAGGTGAGTGAAACTGCGAGGTGCCTGAAACTGCCTCTTCCGAGCCTGCAACTGGACCCCTCTCGCAGTTTGAGGAGGTTGACCAGCAGCTGGACAACCTGGTTGACGGCTGTCACCACAGGGCTAATGCACCAGGCTGGTGTGAGGAGGAGTGTCAGGAGGAGGAGGTGCAGACAGACATGTGATGGAGGAGTAGGAGGAGGAGGTGGAGGAGACAGACAGGTAGAGGCTGTGACGTCATTACCTTCAGCGTTGAGCTCCAATCACATTCAAACTAATAACAATCAAATAAAGTGATTGATTACGTTTTGTTCATGCAAGGGGAGACGATCTGTTGAGTCACGTGGTTCACCTGACGTCCTCCGTGCCTGTTGATCTTGAAGCTCCTCCTCCACTCACGGCAACACGTCTGGAAGGCTCGCGTGTGTGTATGCGTGCGCGCGACAAAGAGGGAGAGAGAGAGAGAGGGAGGAGAGAGAGAGAGAGAGAGAGAGAGAGAGAGAGAGAGAGAGAGAGAGAGAGTGAGAGAGGGAGAGAGAGAGAGAGAGAGAGAGGGAGAGACCTTCAGACATTTTCTGCTTCTCCGGCAGTTAAAGACCAGCGGGGCTCCTGCCGTTCCGCTCTCCGGGCTGCACTGATTCTCCCCCGGCCGCCTCGGCTCCCCGTGGCCGCCGCCGCCGTCCAGCCGCCGGAAGCACCGACGACCTGTTCGCTCCTCCAGAGGCTCCTCCTGCTGGCGACCCTCCGCCGCTGCGCACCGGCGGTCGGTGACATGGAGGCGGGCCGGCGCTGACCTGGTTCTGACGCAGCTGACCCGGTTCGGACCGTGCTGACCCGGCTTTGGGGGAGAAGTTCTGGCCCGCCGCCGCCGTCCAGGGCTGGACCAGCACCGGGACAGCGGCCGGAGGTTGGAGGAGGTGATGCCAAAGACTTTCTGTCTGGAGCCCGGATTGCTGTTGCTGCTGCTGCTGCTGCTGCCGCTGGCCTGCTGGCCCTCCCCGGCCACGGCGGGAGCAGGTGAGTCGGTCCTCGCGCCCGGTTCCGGTTCAGGTGTCGATTCATGTTCTAGATACTAGAATTATAAATGAGAATAGCGAGCTAAGGGTATCGGAGTGACAAGATGGGTTTTGGGTCTTCTGGTGATGGTGGATCCACCCTGGTCAGATGCTCAGAGCAGCAGAAGGTTCTGGAGGTCACTGAGGTTCTGTGGGCTGCTAATCAACTGGTAAATGTTGGTGGAGTGGAGCTGGTGAAACCAGGAGTTCTTCAGAAGGGCCCGGTTCTTCTCTCCATGAAGGGAGATCATTGTTCAGCAGGTCCATCTGAGTATCAGAACTCCAGGTTCAGGTTCTTCCCGGGTTCCTTTTCTTGCCGTCATAAGTCTAAAGACTCGAAAGACACATTTTCAGGATCAATTCCTGGAGCTGAAGTCTCTGAGGACTTTCAGCTCCTGCTGAACCAGGACCACTGGACCGGATCAGGGTCTCTCTGCTGGGCCTGCTGGGAGGTTCTTCACCTTCACCTTCAGCTTCAGCAGGTCAGCAGACAGAAGTCCACACCTTCAACAAGCAGCAGGAACAGTGGTGCTGCTAAAGAACCACAATCTGAACAACAGAGACACAAAGACAGCAAATGGCTGCAAAACACACACACACACACACACACACACACACACACACACACACACACACACACACACACAGAAAACAGAGAGAGAAGCAGCATTTAAAAAAAAACACACTGTGTTGTTGCTGCTTCATCATCAAGATGCACAGCTTGTTACTGTAGCACACACACAAACACACACACACGCACATCGCAACCCATTAGCCAGATTGTTCTGTCACAGTGTATAAGCAGTCAGTGATTTACTGCAGCTCCGTCACACAACTTCTACACAATTACAGTAACACTCGCACACAGCATCCTGCTGTGTGTGTGTTTGTGTGTGTGCGTATGTAACCTGTTGTGGTTCAACTGCAGCAGCTGCTGTTTCTTGTCTCTTGTTGTTGTTTTGTGTAGTTGTGTGTTCTCTTGTCTGAACTTGCAGCTTCCTGCCTGCAAGTGGAGCAACAACCTGCTGAAATAGTGATGAGTCTAAATAATGAATCGGAACAAAAGCAGAGCGTGTGTGTGTGTGTCCCCACACCAGTGGTGGCCGCCCAC
>NW_027466054.1:532500-742500 GCF_046127955.1 Nelusetta ayraudi | reverse complement strand
TGCTACTGAATAACTGTTACTGAACCACTGTTACTGACTGACTGTTACTGACTGGCTGCTACTGAACAACTGTTACTAACCAACTGTTACAGACTCTTACTGAAAAGTGGTTACTGACTCGTACTGAAAAGCTGTTACTGAACAACCGTTACTGGCTGTTACGGAACTTCTGTTATTTTTACTGACCGACTGTTACTGACTGGCTGTTGCTGACTGACAGACTGTCTGTTCTCCTCCCACTTACCACCTGGCCACACCCCCTAATCATGAGGCCCCTCCAACTCTGAGCTCAGGCATCTCACCTATCCAGGTGTCCCAGCTCTCTTCCTGCTTCCTGACCATGTGACCATGTGACTTCCAGGAACGTCCTCTGATGGCTCACAGACGCCAGTTGTTCTCCTCCATCACGTCCTGGTCACACGGTCGGCAGCTCCTTACAAAGACTCCGTGTTCCCAGAAACTCCTCGCAGCCCCTGGGGCAGAGCAGCCGCGTGGTGTGGAGAGGAGGGAGAACATCAGCACAACATCACGACATCACATCACAACACAACATCTCAACACAACTATACAACATCACAACAAAACCAGACTAGATTATAGAAGTCCAGACGCTCCACCACTGGACACAACCTGTTGACCTTGACCTGTCATGACCTTGACTGAGTGGGCCAACCACTAGATACTGACTGAGGTTCAATGGGGGCAGCAGTCATTTCTAGGAGGAAGTCTGAGAGAAAGGAATGCTGTGTCTCAATTCAGGTTCTGCACCCTTGAGACCGAGTGTCCTCCATCTGAAGGAAGCGTTCTTAGACTTCCCAGCCTAGAAGGACGGACCAAACCCCGCCTCCCCGGTAACCACCCGGACGGTCTAGCCTTCGGCGTGTTTCCTCGTTTCGTCACCGCCGTTCCCTCTGGCTGGCCAACCCTGGAAGTGACGTTTTTATAGTATCAAGCTAACCATTGGTTCGCCATCTAACGATGCCGTTGGATGATCAAATAAATAAAATCCTACGTTAAAAACTGGATACTTTATGTGAAACTTCAATATTTAGATCTATATGTCGTGTCTTAACCAGTACATGCCGCTAATTTCAGCTGACTTCCCAGGATCCCACAATGCTTTGCAGCAGCACGCAAAGCATCATGGGATACCCAAGTGTGCGAAGGATAGTAGCGGTGTATCCTTGGAATCGGCTAAAACGAGTGCGTATTTCCGAGGGTGCATTTTCAGCGTCCTAAGCACCCTCAGGAATTGGGACAAGCCTTCGCGCAGTGCTATGACGCAACTTCCTTCCAAAATGCGCACTTCAAGGGCGCAGAACCTGAATTGAGACACAGCCGGGAAGTTAGCAGGGAGCAGGAAGTGGTCTGAGGGAGGCAGGAAGTGCTCTGAAGGAAACAGGAAGTTGTCTGAAGGGAGCAGGAAGTGGTGTGAGAGAAGCAGGAAGTGGTCTGAGGGCGACAGGAAGTGGAGGTGTGGCAGAACAAAGAGCTGCTGTGGTGGAGAAGCAGAACCAGCAGCTCCTTCACAGCTGTCAGTCAGTCAGTCAGCCAGCAGTCGTGTAACCAGCCTGGGCGCATGCGTGTGACTGTGTCTCCTCCTCCTCCTGCAGCGACCTGAAGACCAGGATTGAGAAGGAGGGCTCTAAGCGGGAGCTGCTGGGCTCCCAGGAGCAGCTGTCCAACTCGCTGTGCATCTGCTGCCTGCAGCCCTTCAAGTTCCTGGTCAACAGCAAGCGCCAGTGCCTGGACTGCAGTATGTTCTCCTGCAAGGCGTGCAGCCGCTACAACAAAAAGGAGCACGGCTGGGTGTGTGACAACTGCCGCATGACCAGGTCAGTGCAGCCCTGCCCCCTGCTGCCCACGCCACGATACTGCTGCCCTGCACACGTTACAACTCATTATTAGCCCCCCTACCCCAGCCCCCGCATTGGCCTTGCCTCTGTACTGCTGTCCTGCCCGTTTCACAGCTCTCTATAAGCCCTCCTGCTGGCCAGTCCTGCAGTGCAGTTTAATGCATAAAAACAGTCCTGCTTGCATTTAAAATTCTTCTTAAACTTCTTCTTATTAACGTTAGAAGGGTTGGCAAAATAAGCAAAGGCTTCAGCCCACACCTTTTCATTCGATGTATATTATTACAATTATTGTTTTGTTTAATGTATAATGCATGTACAATATTGAAAAACGACCAAAATAAACTCACTAAACTCACTAAACTAAAAACTCATTAACCCCATCTAGTGGACACTCCAGGGTACTGCCCTGCCCACATTATAACTCATTAACCCCTTTTGCTGGACTGGCCAGGGTACTGCACTGCCTGCATGACAGCTGATTATTAGGGAGTTAGAGAGGCTGTGATCTGAGAGCCCCGTCCCCGCTGACTCTGCTGGTCACATTACCCCGGCTGTCTGATTGGACACAGCCCCTGGTGATGGCCCACTGAGCAGGGCTAGATCCATTAAGTAACGACACGTTGTGGCAAAATCTGTTGGTTTCTTGTGTGAGACCGGCAAGTTCTCTGAGCTGTGATTGGCTGTCGCGGCCCCCTGCTCCCTCCTGAGCTGTGATTGGCTGCTCCCTCCTGAGCTGTGTTTGGCTGTCGTTGCCCCCTGCAGGGTGGTGAAGATTGGCACGGCCGGCTGGTACCACGACAACGTGAGGAACCGCTTCAAGCGCTTCGGCAGCGCCAAGGTCATGAGGTCGCTGTACAAGAGGCTGAACGGGGACGGTGAGTGAGGCCCAGGTGCATGATGGGAACTGGCTCCCTAGTTCGCCAACACCGGCCCTGACCACCCATATTCTGCTTGCAGGCAGCCGTGACGACGATACTCAGAGCATGCCAGACGTCCGCAGCCGTGAGTCAGCTCTGGCCCTCTATTGATTGGTCACCCGCTGCTGGTGCTTTAGACCAAACACCACTCACTGTGTTTGTGTTGCCTGCAGATGTGTACAACGGGCTAGAGGATGACCCCGGGGAGGCTGATGGCCAGCGATACAAGGCGGTAGGTGACCTCTGACCTCTCAGGACCTTCTCACTCCTCAGAACCATCTCACCTGTCCCCAGGACCTTCTCACTCCTCAGGACCTTCTCACTCCTCTGAACCATCTCACTCCTCTGAACCTTCTCATTCCTCAGAACCATCTCACTCCTCTGAACCTTCTCATTCCTCAGAACCATCTTACTTCTCCTCAGGACCTTTTCACCCCTCTGAACATTCTCACTTCTCTGAACCTTCTCACGCCTCTGAACCATCTCACTCCTCTTCAGGACCTTCTCACTCTTCTGAACCATCTCACTCCTCCTCAGGACCTTCTCACTCCTCTGAACCGTCTCACTCCTCCTCAGGACCTTCTCACTGCTTTGGTTTCTTCTAGATGAGGAAGAATAAGCGGCTGCTGTCTGTCCACCCTCTGGACTTTGACCCTGAGGAGTACTTCCCTCACTCTCGCCGCCAGTCGGTGCAGGTACAGCCATGCCTGCCAGCTTCACAGCAGGTTCTCTCTGTGATCCTGGGGTTCCTCCTAAGCTCAGCTGTCTGCTGCCCTCTGTGGTCCACAGCAGCAGCTGCAGGAGGAGCGAGCCTGCAGACAGGAGCTGGAGTACGAGGCCTACCAGCAGCAGCAGCGAGCCAACCGCAGGAGGAGCCTGGACCGCTACGCCATGAGAGCCGGTGACATCCCGTAGTGGCCAGTATGACAAGTGCAGCTCCTGCAGGAGCAGCAGAAGTCTTCAGTGTGTGTGTGCATGTGTGTGTCAGATGACTATGGGGACAGCAGGATGGTCCGGACCCGCTCACTGTCCAAGATCAGCTCCTCAGTGGCTCGTCAGCAGTACGTGGACACCTCGGACGAGGAAGACTTCCCCCGCTATCCCCCAATGTACCAGCAACCCCCCCCTGCACACCGCCGCCGCAACAGCAGGGCCTCGTCCCAGGAGAACCTTGGCCAGGCGCCACCGGTGAGAACCTGAATGGAGGTGGAGGGTTCCTGAGTTGAGGAGGAGCCTCCGCTGATCATTTTCTGCCTTCTGGACAGATGAATGAGCTCAACAAGAGGATGTTTGCCATTGAGAACCTGCTCAGCCGCCTGGAGGAGAAGATGGGCCCGGATGAGGTAGGTCCACCCACCACCAGCCCACCAGGCCCTACCAACTGCCCCCCATCTATCCCTCACCAGGTCCAGCCTCAGGAGGTCTTCCTGATTGTCTGTGTGTGTGCAGAGCCCATTGGGCCACAATGAGGAGGAGAAGCTGAGGAGGAAGCTGAGCGAGCTGGCCGGGAACCTCAGTGACAAGGCCGTGTCCTCGGAAGATGAGGCTCGGGGCAGGGGCTCCTCTAGGGGAGCGGCGCCCGCCAAGGGGGGCGTGGCCACCACCCTGGACGCCCTAAAGGACAAAGAGCTGAGCTCCTCCAGCGACGAGATGCCAACTCAGGCCCAGAAGGTAGGAGACCCAAGAACCTCCACAACTGACCCGGGAACTCCTTGACCTCCACCTTTGACCCTGAACTTTCACCTCCTGACCTCCAGATACCAACCAGTTGGTAGAGTGGGGAGTCCAGTTAGCCACGATCACTGCGATGGTCGAGTTGACCCAGTTCACCGAGCTAGCTACGTCCCCTTGACTGCATGACGCCCTGCTCACTAACCGACTGTCCTGCTGTCGTTGACCTCCGTCACCTTGTGCAGGGGGCGGAGCTTAGCAGCTGGCGGCCCAGACTCTTCTTCTGTTGCTCTCAGACAGGAAGATGCTTGTTTCCATTGAGTCAGTTTGAGTCAGCGGAGCAGCAGCAGTAACAGCAGTAGCAGCAACAGTTATGGCAGCAGCAACAGTTATGGCAGCAGCAGCAACAGGAGCAGCAGCACCAGCAGCAGCAGATATAGCAGCAGCAGCAGCAGCAGCAGCAGCAGCAGCAGCAGGAACAGGAGCAGCAGCAGCAGATATAGCAGCAGCAGTAACAGCAGCAGCAGCAGCAGCAGCAGCAGCAGCAGCAGCAGGAACAGGAGCAGCAGCAGCAGATATAGCAACAGCAGCAGCAGCAACAAAGGGTCCAGGCCTCCAGCTGCTCAGACCTGGTTTCCTCCTGCTAACCTCTGTCCCTCTACATGGCTTTCAGAAATCGACTGCTGCCGCCCTTTGTGACCTCACCACTGAGGTGCTGAGGACCATTAATGCCACAGAAAAGGCAATGGTCGAGTTCGGCCTATCAGAACCGGCTGACAGGCCGCACTCGGCAGCTGCTGACGTTAAGCAGGCTGACGATGCGTTCAGGGAACTGGAGGAAAATGTAAGCTTCAACTTCCAGTGCTCACACCTGTCTGTCTGCAGCTACACTACCCCCTAGTGGCTGGCTTCAACCCCCCCACCCCTCCCACCACCACGCCCCCCCCACCCCCCCCGACAGCTCCTCCCCTTTCCCCCTCCCCGCTGTGTGAGGAACAGTGCTGAGTGGATGCACAACCAGATGATTCATCCAGCCTGATGGAGGTCTCACAGTGGTGACATCATGGGTGGGTGGGGCTTACCCTGGTTTGATGGGTAGGCGGAGTCACATCAGGGACGATCAGAGGCTATTGGCTGGATGAAGCAGTTTGTGTGTGTGTGTGTGTGTGTGTGTGTGTGTGTGTGGGTGTGTGTGTGTGTGTGTGTGTGTGTGTGCTGCTCTGTCCCGGCTCTGCCTCCAGCCAGTCCGGGGACCAATCAGAGCTCTCAGGTGTGCCCTACCTGCCCAGGTGTACGTGGCAGCCGGCCAGTCCTTCGAGCTGGAGTCCAAGCTGCGGCGCCTGGAGCAGAATGCTAAGACCCGCTTCGGAGGAACCACCGACTCTGAGCTATCGGAGCTGGAAGACGTGGTGGCCCGGACCGCCACCAGGGTGCAGAGCGCGGAGAGCGAGGTGCCCGTTTCAATTCAGAATCACCCGTCTCACTTATCTCACCTGTCCTCACCTGTTTGACCTCAGGAATCTCCTGTCCCACCTGTCACAACTCAACTGTCTTACCTCAGGAATCTCTTGTGTCACCTGTCCTCACCTGTCTCACCTCACCTCTGGAATCTACTGTCTCACCTTTCCTGTCTCACCTCAGGAATCTCACCTCAGGAATCTCTTGTCTCTCCTGTCCCACCTGTCTCAGTTGTCCTCACCTGTCTCAACCCACCTGTCTTACCTCAGGAATCTCTTGTTTCACCTGTCCTCACCTGTCTCACCTCAGGACTCTCCTGTCTCACCTGTTCTCACCTGTCTTACCTCACCTGTCTTAGACCCTGTTTTCACTTGGTCACGTGTAACTGTTTTGGGGGATTGGATCATGAGAACGGATCTCGAAGCATCTGTTCGCACGTAGCATTAACATGCGTCTTGAGCGTGCCATTTGTGATCGCATTACACCCCCCCCTGCCGAACCTATGCAATTGCAACTTGCGTCATTTCCGTTTTTAACGACTGACGGCAGTAAAGCGCAAAACCACGACAAGTTTTACATGACAGCGAATAAGAATCAACTTCCTGATTGCGGACTATATCAAGTCACTGGTTTTAATTCTACTGCAGCTCGTATGGATCGGAACGAGGAGTAACGACTGTTGGGACAGAGTGGTGACGACTTTATTTTCGGATCAACAGTGGCTGGCAAATTTTCGGATGCAACGTCGCACATTTAATCTCATATGTGGGAAACTGCGACCGCTGCTCCGCTGACAAAATACGCTAATCTGGAGTGAAATTTCTTAGAATCGTAATAAACAAGTCTAACAAAAATTTTCGCTTCTTGTTTGTAACTTCATAATGACTACACAGGGAGGTAGGGCGCCGACCAAGTACGTACACGGGAGAGGTGAGTGGAGTAGGCGGTCGTTAAAGTGGACTGAGCTCGCATTCTGTTCACACGTCCGTGACGAATGCGTTTTTATGCGATGCGACTACCAAAACTACCTCCCGAGGTGGTTTTGGAATTCGGATGACAAAACGGATTTGGACTGTTTGCACTTGGTTACTTCATGTGTTTTTTGTCAATCGGAATATGAAAAACGCATGAAATGACCAAGTGCAAACAGGGCCTTACCTGTCCTAACCTGTCTCACCTCAGGAATCTACTGTCTCACCTGTCCCACCTCACCTGCCATCACCTGTCTCACCTCAGAAATCACCTGTCTCACCTTTCCTGTCTGCCTCACCTGTCTCACCTGTACTGAAGAACGGGAGAGATGTTTGTCTCACAATAGGAATGAAAAATTTCTCCACGACTTCAGTGGACTTTCCAAGAAAAGCGAGTCCACCAATAGCAGGTCAAGTCTTGGTCACTGGAGACCAAAATGGGTGGCGGGACAGTGGGCGTGTCAACATGTGAGGGGCAGGGTTAAACTCCAAAAGCCCTCTTATGACCAAGTCAAGTGTAGACATGCCCAAATGGTGACCACGCTCATATCGTTGGCTGTGATTAGGCCAAGTGGCTGGTTTGGTGGTGGGGCCTGTGACAGGAAGTGGCCACAGGTGTGACGTCCTGTCAGCTCATCAGTCACAGTGACTTTAATTTCTATGTAACACTGAGAGGTCAAGAAGCACAAACTATAACCATACTAAATTAAAAACTACTGAAGCTCATTTCCTGCTCAGAGCGTCAGACTACAGACGT
Organism: Nelusetta ayraudi; assembly: GCF_046127955.1. Lineage (NCBI taxonomy): Eukaryota > Metazoa > Chordata > Actinopteri > Tetraodontiformes > Monacanthidae > Nelusetta > Nelusetta ayraudi. The sequence continues at coordinate 734,870 of NW_027466054.1, read as the reverse complement.
AGAGGTCCCAGCCCCTGGCCTGCCTGCTGCTAACCTGTCTGCCCCCTGCAGGTGTCCGACATCGAGAGTAAGATTGCCGCCCTGAACGCCGCCGGCAAGAAGAAGGTGAGTCTAAGTAGAACTAGTCCGGACCGGCTTAAACCGTCTGATTGGTCTGACTGTCTGCTGTTACTTCAGCAGGGGGTGGGCTCTTCTCAGAGGAAGAAGACCGACTCAGCCAGTAAGTGACAGTGGGCGTGTGCTGCTGAAAACACACTGCTGCTGTGTCTCAATTCAGGTTCTGCGTCCTTGAAGTGCGCATTTTGAAAGGAAGTTGCATCATCACACTGCGCAAAGGCTTGTCCCAATTCCCGAGGGTGCTTCGGACGCTCAAAATGCGTACTCGGAGATACGCACTCGTTTTAGCCGATTCCAAGGATGCACCGCTACTATCCTTCGCATACTTATGTATCCCATGATGCTTTGCGTGCTGCTGCAAAGCATCGTGGGATTCTGGGAAGTCAGCTGAAATTAGCGGCATGTACTGGTTAAGACACGACATATAGATCTAAATATTGAAGTTTCACATAAAGTATCCAGTTTTTAACGTAGGATTTTATTTATTTGATCACCCAACGGCATCGTTAGATGGCGAACCAACGGTTAGCTCGATACTATAAAAACGTCACTTCCGGGGTTGGCCAGCCGGAGGGAACGGCGGTGACAAAACAAGGAAATACGCCGAAGGCTAGACCGTCCCAGGTGGTGACCAGGGAGGCGGGGTTTCGTCCGTCCTTCTAGGCTGGGTACTCGAAGAACGCTTCCTTCAGACGGAGGACACTCGGTCTCAAGGGTGCAGAACCTAAATTGAGACACAGCATGCTTCAACATCCTGCTTGAGGAGGGGCGGAGCCACAAGCAGGCCCTGCCCCCTTCTCCACAGTCCCCTGGCCCCGCCCACAGAGACAGTGTGTGTGTGTGTGTGTGGTGGTGGTTGGGGTGTCTGCGAGTGACTGCTTAGCAGCAATGTTGTTGTTGTGCTGTTCTGACTCTGCGCTCCTCTGCAGAAAACGCCAACGGGGCTCCGTGGAAGAGCAACAGTGCCTTCTGATTCTGACTCAGCCCACAGGAAGGAAGGAAGGATCCTGATGACTTCTGACCCCATGACCTCTCACCCTGTAACCTTAGCTGGCTGAAACAAAACTAACACAATCAAGTATTGATGCCGCTGGCACACTGAAAGGAAGTCGACCTAAAGCCTGCCTGGGTTAGTAATATTAGTAGTAATATTGGTTAATAGTAATATTAGTAGTAATATTGGTTAATATTAGAATACAGAGAATAAAATGGAAGCTTTGTGAGATCAGGGCAGTTATTGCTTATTGACTGGATGATTCCAGGAAGTCAGAAATAAATCAACAATAATTTAAATATTTCTGTCTAATGAAACATTGTGATGCTAACAGCTGAAGTGTTGTGATGTTTCCAGACACGCTAAACTATCGATCAATATGTAATCAGTTTGACTGACTCTCTGAGATCAATACTGACCAATAAAGGGCTCCAAACACTGCAAGTGTCTGCTGGACTCTTAAGAAAGCAACCTCGGCCACGCCCACACCGGCCGAACACGTGACCCACCGCGCTGCTGCCGTGGCAACGGGACTGTGATTGAAGCTGATGCTCCGATCAGCTGATCGTCACGTGACGCTCCGCGCTCATTAAAAAAAAACAAAAAAAACAAAAAAAACCCCGCTTCTTCGGTTATAAACAGTTTAATCAATTTTCACCTGAAGGTGAACACCTCTTCCTCCTCCTCGTCCTCCTCCTTCTACCCCCCTCACCTTCCCTCCTCTCAACCTCCTTCTTCTACTCCTCGTACGGCCGTGGTGCATTCACTTCCTGCGCACCTGCAGCTCATCACGGGGCCGTGGGACTCGGGCTGTCTGACGCACAATGCTCGCGCCGCCTGCGGGCGGATTAGCGCTAGTCGTGTGCAGGCAGTGATTGTGTGTGGGAGGAGCGGGAGGTGCATCGGCTTTTTTGTGTCACGGCAGCAGCAGCAGCAGCAGCGTCACGCCGAGGACTTCCGGCGGTTCCACCTGCTACAGGCCCGAGCTGCGGCGGTGTTTCCAGGGCAACCCGCTAGTTTCGGTGCCTGGAGGCGGCGGGACGCGCTCCGCAGGTCAGCCGGCCGCCATGGGCTCCCACGGTCCGGGCCGCCGGAGAACTGCGGACCGAGAGCGGCTGACGGCCGAGGACGACGCCCTCAACCAGGTCGTGCGCGAGGTGAGGCTGCTGGTGCAGGCGGCGGTGACGTCATAGTGCGGCTTTTCGCAGCGGGCTGTTTTGTTGTTATTGATTTTATTATTGATCTGCGCTGCTTTTATGACTGGGCCACAATGTTGATGACGCCACACACAACGTGAGCGGCCCGTGTTGATATTTGAAATGTAATTTCATTTGTCACACGTTCCAGATCAGCTGATTAATGACTCAGATGTCATTACCGTGTGTGTGTGTGTGTGTGTGTGTGTGTGTGTGTGTGTGTGTGTGTGTGTGTGTGTGTTGGGGGCGGGATGCTCTCACTTAGTCGCTTCCCGTCCTGCTGCTCTGTCTGATCAAACTGATCGATCTGCTTTGAATCCACTGGCTGCTGGAAGAGTGTCCCTGCTGACTTCTTGTAGTGTTGTCTGTCAGCAGCATTTGTGTGTGTATGTGTGTGTCTTGTTCTACATACCAAGGCTGGAATGTGGCTTTGCTGAATGAGGTGTTACTGTACTTTTTCTGTGGTTCTTGCTGAGGAGGAAGGATGGCAGGGGGTAGGGAAGCAGATGATGGAGGGGGATGGTTCCAGGATTGGAAGTCACCTGACTTGATTTGGTTTCTTCTTGTCATCTCTGGTGCGTTGGGGAGCTGCCCTGTTGAACTATGGGAGTTGTGGTTGTGATGGTGGTGGTGGTGAGGGGACCTGGGGGGATTGGGGCCGACCCCTTTTACTGGTGACCTACTGGGAATGAGTGTTAATCCCTGACTAATCTGTCTGACACAGATCTGCTCGCCGCTTTGTTCAAAAACAGGAAGTGGCGGCTCAACCAACCCGGTGGCATTCTGGTGGTCATGTGATTAGGGCGGAGCTACGCACATGCAGACAGACAGACAGACAGACAGACAGACAGACCGTTGGACGTCCACATTCCTCTGTAAGACACATGGAAACACAGGAAGTGACTGGGATGAGTAGACGGGGAGTGTTATTCTCAAGACTTTGATTTAGACTGCACTTGGACAGGTGTGTACCTGGTGTGAAATTGGTGTGTAACAGGTATGTTACTGGTGTGTACCTGGTGTCTAATAGGTCTGCAATTAACAATTATTTTTGTTTTCAACGAATCTATCATTATTTTTTTGATCAGTCGATTAATCACAATTATCTTCTTTATTTTCACCACTTATTTTGGACTTCTGTTTATCGTAACTTGCTTGAATCTTTACACCTGTGTTATACTGTTGTACTCTGACAGCATACGTTTTTAAGCAAAAATATCAAAATAATGTTGCGTCAAGTCACCTTTATTTATATAGCACATTTACGAACAGCTGGGCTGAACTAAAGTGCTTCACAGGTAAAAACAAGTACATATACATGAGACAAAATTGACAGGATAAAAGTGCAAACAGCAAGAAACATGGGATAATTAAAGATAAATGAATGGGAAAAAAAAGACAAATAAGCAGGGTCAAAACTAAGCACAATCAAAAAAGGGAAAAGAGGTGAGTTTTAAGGAGGAACTTGAAAGCCCTGAGGTTCTGGGCTGCCCGGATGTGGAAGGGGAGGGCATTCCACAATCTTGGGGCTGCTACAGAAAAAGCTCTATCCCCCCTGGTCTTTTGCCTTGACCGAGGTACCACCAGGAACAGCAGATCCGCAGACCGTAGCGCCCTAGAGGGGGTGCCGTGGCAGAGGAGGTCAGAGGGGTAGGAAGAGCCAGGCCAAGAAGAGCTTTATAGGTGGTCAGTAACAGACACACAAAGCATTTATCTGTGACATAGTTGGTATATTTTTCAATGAAAAATATCATAGATAGGTAATTCGATTTAAAGGTTATATGCTATGTTTATCGCAGTCAAATACCTTCAACAGACTTCTTACAACTTAAATATCGAAATATGCCCTAAAGTTGATAAGTTTAGGGCAGTTGATAAGTGATGAGTGAAAGAGTGATACAATTCAGTTTTTGATGCTAGTATTGACAGGGTCCGTAATTCACTAATTACTGCCGTAAAGTACGCATATTGTTTGCTAAGCAAGTTTGTTCCCTGATTTTCTGATGTGCAAAAAAATTATTATGTACTTGTGTCATAGGCTGATGATTAATTAAGAAATAAGCATTCATTCATTCATCTTCTATTCGCTTATTCCAATTCAGGGTCAGGGGGGTCTGCTGGAGCCTATCCCAGCTGTCTTAGGGCGAAGGCAGGGTGACACCCTGGACAAGTGGCCAGTTCATCGCAGGGCCACATAGAGACAAACAACCATTCACACTCACATGCACACCTACGGACAATTTAGAATGTTCCTCAATGCATGTTTTTGGAGTGTGGGAGGAAGCCGGAGAACCCGTAGAGAACCCACGCAGACACAGGGAGAACATGCAAACTCCACACAGAAAGGTCCCAGGTCCGGGCCCCGGAATCGGACCCACGACCTTCTCACTGTGAGGCGGCAGCGCTAACCACTGCGCCACCGTGTCGCCTAGAAATAAGCATGTATTTCAAAAAAATATCTACGAAATATCCATCCTCAACATTATTTGTGAACTCCTCACTGTGGTGCGTGATGGTACAGTGGCTCCGGGGTGTTGGCGTTTAAATTGTTCGCTTATCGTTGTAGTGCTACCATGGAATGCAAGGTGAGCTTCACAGAGTTTGCTGGTTTCACTGCTTTATTTTCTATAAAATATTCCTAAACTTTTTTGCAAGATGTAAACAGCGAGTAACACCACCCTCAGGGCGCAGTACAGCACTGCAGGTACAAATGAGCATTTAGCGGAAAGAGTGTGATTTTATCTGTTGTGTAAAAAATAAGACGTTGAACTAGAATCCGAGTCTGAGAAGCATTTATTTTCCGAGCTCTGAGGCACACACACAGTGACAGTAAAGCAGCAAAAATGCAAGTGCGAGAAGACAAAGACAGTCAAGATAGAAGTCAAGAAGCAAGATAACAAGATAACAAACTCCAAGCAGTCCCAGGCACAGGCTGCAACAACCTTGCTCTCGGCTCCCGTAGCTACGATACCAACAGATACCAGGAAATACCAGGCCGTTGCAGGTGCAAGAAGCCAAGTCGAGAACAATAACTCATAATTATGAGGCACATAGCTAAGAGTAGAGTATAAAAAACAGAAACTAGAGATGAAGCATTCAGAGCAGTTATTTTTTCATTGCAGCGATTTACATTGTTATTTATATGTGTTCCTGGGGACAGGTGTCCTTCTCCTGTGTGGTGGGTGAGGCGCTATTTCCCTGGTGCCTTGCCCATTTTTGCTTTCCAGGTCAGGTCCCGCCCAGGTGCACATGGTTGGGCCTGATTGCCTGGGAGAGTATTTAGGGAGAAGATTCCAGGACCTCCAGTCTCTCTCTCTCCCCCTCCTGGCCTGCTATGATGACTGCCAGTCGCTTGCTTTAGTTAATTTTTTTTAGTTTGCACATTTTCATGCAACAGTCCATATCACATTACACACTAAATTGACACTTACACTGATGCTTAGGTTTCTTTGTATTTTAGTTGTTTTGTTGTTGTTGTTGTTTTTTTTTAAAATAAATAAATACTCTGAATTGGTGAAACTGTGTCGTCTCCCCTTTGTTGTGATCTGCCATGAGCCAGGTGGTCATAACAACATTAACAATAACATGACGCATTGATGCTTAAATTTTCACGTGTGTACAAGGTGTTTTACTGCTGTGTACCCGTAGTGTACGATGGTCTGTACAAGGTGTTTTACTAGTGTGTACCCGGAGTGTACGATGGTCTGTACAAGGTGTTTTACTGGTGTGTACCCGGAGTGTACGATGGTCTGTACAAGGTGTTTTACTGGTGTGTAACTGGTGCTTAACAGATGTGTAATGTGTGTACCAGGCGTGTGTTGACTGTTGGTGTTTGCGTTTGATGAAAGAGCAAAGATGCTTGTGTGTGTGTGTGTGTGTGTGTGTGTGTGTGTGTGTGTGTGTGTGTGTGTGTGTGTGTGTGTGAGATTTAATAAACAGAGCCAGACAGAAGTCAGTGATTAAGAATCAATGTGGTCATTGTTTCGTATTGATGGACCGATCATCATCAGTAACTAATGGATGGTGTTGTTATCTGATTGGCCGACAGGCGGAGGCCCGACTGGCGGCCAAGCGGGCGGCGAGGGCCGAGGCCCGGGACATCAGGATGAAGGAGCTGGAGCGGCAGCAGAGGGAGGTGAGCCTGGTCTGATTGGTCGCTCCATCAGTGGGTGTGAGGGGGCAGAGTCTGCTGGCGAGTCCAGACTGAGTCTCATGGGTGTTCAGTGAGTCAGCAGCAGCTTTAGGAGTCAGTGGTAAAGATCAGACCTGAGACCTGCTGCTGCTGCTGCTGCTAACCTCTCAGTACTTCTCTCTCTCTCAATTTCTCTCTCACTCACACTCTTTCACTCTCTCTGTCTCTCTCTCTCTTTCTCTCTCTCTACTGCTGCTGCAGATGTTTCTCAGTAACAAGGTACCACTGACCTCTACACACTCACTGGACACCTTTGTCCTGGCCCACACTTCCGCTTTTGACTCCCTGGCTTCCTGTCCTGACTTCCTGGCTTCCTGTCCTGATTCCTGACTTCTTGTCCCGACTTCTTGTCCCGACTTCTTGTCCCGACTTCCTGCCCTGACTTCCTGCCCTGACTTCCTGTCCCGACTTCCTGTCCCTACTTACTGACTTCCTGTCTTGACTTCCTGTCCCAATTCTTGACTTCCTGTCCTGATTCCTGACCTCCTGTCCTGACTTTCTGTCCTGATTCCTGTCCTGACTCCTGACTTCTTGTCCCATTTCCTTTCATAACTGTGTCCTCTCCACAGAGGTGCTCCCCCCTGGACACCCAGTGGAGCCACATTGAGCAGTGGATGGTACGACTGTTGTCAGGCTGTTGTGTGAGCAGTGTTGGTGGCTCCAGGGTGTTGGTTACCAGCAGGGGGCGCTGAGGTTAGAACCAGCCTGCATCAGATTTGGGGGTCCTAGTGTGATGGTAGTAGAGCTCCCCCTGCTGGCCACCACACAGTCTGAGACTGTTGCCTCCACAGCAGAAGGTTCCATGTGCCTGCAGCTGTTGTCTTGTTGTCTTGTTGTGTGTCTGTGCTACACATGCTCAGACAGACTCACTGCTGGATCAGCAGGCTGCCTAATAGGGCTGCACGATATTAGGAAAACATGCAATATGTGATAATGCTGTTGTATGTTGCGATAACGATATGACCAGCGATAAATAAGCAAATACAAAGTGCACAGTGTTCATGTCTTTCTGCTTTGGATTTGCTGGTAACATAGACTCCAGGCAATGAGTAGCCTATGCAGACACTGAAAAAAACTATATCCAATGTTTCCTTTCCAACAAGATGTTTTTATTGAAAGAACTGCACCTGGCAGCAGCTGCTATATTGACACTGAACCAACTTAGGTGCACAGCAACACAATTTCCTGATCACTTAAACAGACCATTTTAATATAAAACATTCATACTACTTAAAGAAAAGGATATCAGTAACATCGCCCATTAGCTGTATTGTTGAAATAAAAATTAAGTAAGTAAAATAAGTTAATAATAAATTACATTTTAAGCCTTAAACTGTGAAAGCTGTTGAGTTCAGTTTTCACAATTTGTGCCAGTTGCAATGTACAGAAGATGAAGAAGGGACTGGGGCAGGGGCATTCTAAAAGAAACTGCCCAGGGATTTTTGTTGTGTGTGTGTTTGACACACAAGAAAACTGAGTTATTGGCTTAGTCCGACTAACTAAAGTGCATGGGACCTCCCCCCTCCCCCTTTACCCACCGCGTTGGCATGAGCTCCTTCAACGCCTGGCACTTTTATGAGCTTGCGAAGGCAGTACGCAAACCTTTTATGTTCATTTGTGTCCTCTAAAAAGGGTTTGCAACAACACAGTGCTATGACGAAGCTATATGTTTTCAGCTCACAGATGTATACAGCTGATAGATATTTTGCTGAGTTTTTCATTCGGGTGAAAAGAAGTCCAGCTTAACGCAAATTTGCTGTTGTGGATGTGGCCTGCGACTTTAAAAATTGCCAGTAGTACGTTGTATACGTTTGTGAATTTCTGACAAATCCGCTGACGGTGGCAAAGCACATCTGCAGCTGTTCGGTGAGGAAACCCTTTAAATTGAAGACCAGTACGAACTACGCCGGTGTTGTATCGTGCTCCAATTCCTCTTCGCCCACATTTTCCTCGCAAGGCCTGCATAACACAGTAAGGCTCAATCTGATTGGCCAAATTTCTTTACATGTAGCGCATGGTGACCATGCTACTTATCGCAGTTTTTATGATATGTCTATCGCACATGTTATCGCGATAACGATAAATTTGCGATATATTGTGCAGCCCTACTGCCTAATCCAACATAATCCCTCCTGCATGTGTTTGACTCACTGCTGTTGCTGTTTTGCCTAATTTGCTTGTTTGTTTGACTTTTGTGTTTGTTTGTGTGTTTGTTTGTGTGTTTGTTCCTCCAATGTGACATGACCCCTGGGGGGTGTGGCCTCAGTCAGTGCGACGGAGGTGTCTACTACCTGGATGGTGTCTATCAGGAGCTTCTCCTGCAGCTGAAGTTGTTTAACTCTATTCTCTTCCTCGTCCTCCTCCTGCCCCTATTCCTCCTTCTCCTCCTACTCTTTCTCCACCTCCCCTTCCTCCTCTTCTTCTACGGTGGTGCTCCAGGAGGACAGTGAACACTACTCTCGTCACTCTCGGAGACACCTGGCCTCGGTCTGTACCCGCCTCCTCTCCACTTCCTGCTTCCTCAGTAACCTTCATCACACCTGGATGCTAGATAACTCTGTGGGATAGGCTCTGCCCACTAGCAGGTGACATCACTGTGAGCATGGATGTGCTCTCAGTGGGTGTGTCCTGTTGTTGCAGGTGTCTGATGACGAGGAGAAGATGTCGGTGGGCAGCCGAGGAAGCTTTAGGGTAAGTGAGAGAGTCAACCAATCAGAAGCAGTCGCTGCTCCAACCCTTCCTGTCTGTCACCACTCAAACCGGCCAATGACATCACTTCCTGTCTGTGCACGCTACACTCTAACATCACTTCCTGTCTGCACTCTGCGCACAGGAAGTGATGTTCCTCTGATGTTCCTCTGGTCTCTCTGCTCCTCCAGCCCTCGGACTACAGTGCTCTCCTGGGTTCAGGTTCTCGGGCCTCCTCCAGGGCCAGTTCAGCTCGGGCCAGCCCAGTGGTGAGTGCCACCCTCTGGCTGTCTGTGTCTCTGCTTCCATCCCATCACAGCCGAGTCTGGCTCCACCTGCTAGCCACACTGCAACGACACGCTCCGTCGATAGTGGGTTATCAATGATTGTGATCAGTGATTGTGTGTGTCTGTCTGTCTGTCTGTGCAGGTGGAGGACAGGGCAGACAGGGACCTCCTGGACAAGGTGAGTCTCGTTGCCTTCTCACGTTAGGACGGTGTTGAGATAAAATCACCAGCAAGTGGCACTGCCTCCTCGTCCTCCTCAGGGCTCCAGGACGGCCTCCACCCTGTCGGCTGCCACGTTGGCCTCGCTGGGTGGAGCCTCGTCTCGCAGAGGAAGCTGTGACACGTCCTTCTCCATGGAGACGGAGGCCTCCATCAGAGACATGAAGGTCGGTCTCAAGGCCACAATGTCAGAGCACAAAAAGTGCCTTTGTTGTTGTTGGCGGTGGTAAAGATGATGATGTTGATGATGAAGCTGATTATGATGATGATGATGGTGATGATGAGCTGGTGCTGGTGTTCCAGGAGGCCCTGCTGGAGGCAGAGGAAAGGTACCGCAGGGCGATGGTCTCCAACGCTCAGCTGCACAACAACAAGTCCACCCTGATGTACCAGGTGGAGGCGCTGAAGGACGAATTGAGTGACCTAGAGGAGCTTCTGTGGGAGACGCGGCGCCACCGTGACGAGCTCGACAAGGTGAGGCGGGCCAGGTCAGGGTGGCCCCTGCAGGAGGACCTGACCTGACCTTTGGTGTCTTTCAGGAGTGTGAGCGCGAGCGGCAGAAGCAGCGTCTCCTCCAGCTGCAGTTGGAAGAGGCCCAGGAGACCCTGAGACACGCTGAGGAGCTGATGAAGGTCCGTCCTCCTCCACCACCTCCTCCAGCTCCAGACTGGGATTAGCTCACATTACACTCTAATCCACCGATTCATCAGTGATCAACTCTTCTCTCTTCCTGCCATTTTCTGCTCCACTGAACAGTTAATCTGACTGTTAATCTCTTTCCACTAACCCTCTTCCTCACCTTTGTCTCTTCATCCTGACCGCTGCCTCCTCAGGAGGTGTCTGACCTGCGACTGAAGAGCAGCACTCAATGTCAGGAGGTGTCTGACCTGCAGGAGGTCCTGCAGTGGAAAGACAAGAAGATGGCGGTCAGTGGCAGACAGATAAGAGTAATCCTTGGAGTCGGTGGCACCAGATTATAACAATCCTGAACTCTGACAGTCACCCTGGGTACAGCCAGATAATCATATTATGTTATCCAGACTCTGTGGTAGTCACTTTATATTATCCAGACTCTAGTAGTGAGATTATATCATCCAGACTCTACTAGTCTTGATGTGTCAATCTTCCCGCTAATGTGCCACTCAGACTAGCAGCTAGCATCCTAAACTAACTCCCGAGGGTCAGGAATTGTCACTAACTCGTCACTCTGTCTCTTCCTTCTAACTCCTCCTGACTCCTCCTCCTATCGGCCCCACCTCTGGCTCCACCGCTTGTCCTTCCCCCTGCTCCGCCCCCTATCAGGCGTTAGAGAAACACAGCGAGGTGTCTGAGATTGTTTGGATCGATCGTGATCGGCTGAGGGTTGAGGTTCTGAGGCTCCTCGGCCTGTTAAAGGTACTGACAGGAAGTCGTGACCCCACTTCCTCCACCGGGCGGCGCTGTGGCCGTCATCCACACCGTGAACTTCTTGCCAGCTCCGGCTGCATTGGGTCTGATTGGCTACTGCTTTCTGCCTCAGGAACACGGCGTGGCCGCTGCCCCCAGCCTGTCAATCAGTGGGGAGACAGTAAGCGGCCAGGAGGATGGGGCCACCAGTTCTGACCCCGGATTGACTGAAGAGGCGTCTCACCACAGCAGAACGCACACTCTAGGTGAGGCTCCCCCACCTGGGCGACCAGACCTGCAGACCTGAAGAAGCCCCAGAAGGTCCCTCTGAAATGGACTGAAGAATCACCTGATGTCCACCTGTGGGTGTCTGTGGTGTGATTGTGTGTCTGTTCTGTGGTTGTATGTGTGATGTGTTTCAGAGTCTCGGCTGCAGAAGCTCTTTGAGGAGCGGGAGGGTCTCCAAGACGAGGTGAGCTCTCACGGTTCTTCTGGGTGGATCTGCAGGAACCTGGTCACCTGACCACCTAGTCACCTGACCACCTGGTCAATTGACCACCTGTGTGCAGGTGAGACTGCTGAGGGCTCAGCTGGCTCAGAGGGATACGGTTGACGGCGTCCAGCATCCAGAGGGGGGCACCCTGGAGAACGGGATGCAGTCTCATCTGCTGGAGCTCCAGCGTGAGTCTCAACAATGTGGTTGTGCGACTCTGTGGTCTGGCCCTGACTGTGTTTCCATTTGCGTCCACCAGGGGATGCCAACAGGCAGAGCAGCGAGCTCAAGTTCAAGCTGGTCAAGTGTGAACAGGAAGTGACCTCGATGGAGCAGAACGTGAGTCCTCCCCCTCCTTGTCAGACAGACGCCATGCATGTTGCTGGTTGTGATGGAGCCACTTCCTGTCTGATGTTCAGGTGATCCGACTCGAGGGTCAGGTGACACGCTACAGGTTGGCGTCAGAAATCGCCGAGCGGACGGAGGACGAGCTAAAGGTGGAGAAGAGGAAGCTGCAGAGAGAGGTGAGGTGTTGGACGGCTGCAGCAGCTTCAGCTCCCTGCTGGACCTCATCAGGAGTCTCTTCTGGTTCCCCTGTAGCTCCGAGTGGCTCTGGACCGGGTGGTGGAGTTGGAGGCCTCCAACGGACATCTGACCAAGCGGCTGGAGAAGATGAAGGCCAACCGCAGCGCCCTGCTGGCGCAGCACTGACCCCTGCTGGTGGAGCAGTGACTGCTGGGACGGGTGGGGTCCTGGTCCTGGTCCTGGTCCAGGTCCAGGTCCGCTCTTTTGGACACGGATGTCGTCTCGGTCCCGGACCTCCACTCTCCTGGAATGCAGCAGGGACCATTTCTCACCATGAATGTTCTCTGTGCAGTTTCGTCCGTCCTGAGCTCAGAGAGACGATGAAGCATCACAAGACATTTTTCCCCATCAAATACTTTGATAAAACTGGACCAGCTGTTGGATGGAAATCATCATTCTGGCTGGAACTGGAACTCATGCTTGAAGGTTCTGGTTTCAGTCCTTCAAACATCATTAGGGGTGTTTAAACTGACTGGCCCCCGCTGGTCCAGACTGGCCTCCACTGGTCCAGACTGGTCTCCACTGGTCCAGACTGGTCTCAGCTGGTGCAGGCGTGGCTCTTGTCTCTGCAGCTTCACGGAACTTCTGTCAATCAATGTCAGTCAGGCCCTGGAAATCAAGTCTTCTTTTCTTCTTCTGGCTTCCATGACTAATCCCTGACCACTGTGCTGGAGTGGAGGGGGCGTGGCCTTGTGTTGGACAATGAATGAGTCTGAATGTCCACGTCTGTAATAAAGTGAAATAAATCATAAATGTGTGACAAGTTTTGTAAATCACTGGTGCTCAGCATATTCCTAGTGTTTGAAGTGTTCCTAGTTTTCCCAGTGTCTCCAGATCCTGCTTCTCCAAGGGTTCCAGTTTTGACCCTCTCCTCCTTCCCCTCCCCACCTTCCCTCCCATCGCCATGGCAGCCACTCAGAGGCCCCCAAAGCTCTGGACAGCCCAGGAGTGAACCGGACCATGAGGCAGAGGATTGTAGGAAGAGACGACGCTGAAATAATGAACAATCCTGCAGTCCATAAACGCAAAATTCTGTGAAACAGCCATGCGCGCTTAACCAACAGAATGATGCGGCCAAATGCTGAAAACTCACAAGCTTATTCAGGCCGCCTCCCAGCCATGGTGCCCTTAACAAAAAAGATACGTCTGCAAGCAAGTTAACAAAATAACAAATGTTGCTAATGTATGTTTGCTATTCAAAGGTGTTGGTGGTGATGGTGATGACACTAGTCCTGCTGGTGCTTCAGGAGAAGCCAGTGCAGAGAAAATGGCAGAAGGTACAGAACCATTTCTACAGTAGAGCAACAACATGCAAATTGCAGACATATGAACACCAAGAGACACTGCCATTTGACATAAATGGCTCTCATAGCTTTCTTGGCACTAAATCATTATTCTATTAAGCGATTGTGTGGTTGAATTTTTCTGTCTATTGCTGACTTGCTGTTATGAATCCTAGCCCAAACATGAAAGTTTGTGCATTTCAACCTTGGATTTACTGTAGGTTGGGGTTCATTAGTATTCCCTGGCTTAATGGTGTGCCGCTGAGGCAGTTGATATTCTACATGACATGACTATTTATGTATAGCTCTAAACTTGGCAGTACTTATTATATAAAACCTTTATTCTCTTACTGCTATTGCAAATACAGCAGTAAAGTTACTGTATATTCCAACCTTACAAATTACACTAGCTCCCGTGCGTGCGTGCGTGTCCGCAGCATGCCCACCCATGCATGCCAGTTTGCATATGTAGTGTGCATACAGTATGTGCCACTGCCATGTGTGATAAGGCTGTCCCTCTGTAGATTAATTGTTAGGTTGGTTTCTAGTTGGCTTTGCTAGCTAAAGAGTCATTTGTTATGCTTTCTTCCATGCACATTCTGGTTTACTAATAAACTTTGTGACTGGCCATTGCAAAAGTCAATATTGAAATTTACTTTTCTATGTTTCCTATGCAAAGGTGGAGATATTATCAGTTCTGGTGCTTCAGACGTTCAGCCTAGTTCTAGCTCAGCCTCAGCGCAACTGACAGATAAAAAACAGACAGTATGTGTCAGTGGTTTAGGATTAAATAGGCTATGACTATGAAACATTTGAAAAAAAACATGTTTTTGACATTCTTTGATGAAATTTGTTATTGCCAAATTGACTATTATGCTTATATCGGAGTGCATATTTGTTTTCAATCAGCCAAAAACATATACAGTATTGTGTGTGCGCGGGTGTGTCTGTGCGTGCGCGCATGCACGTGTGCATGTGTGGGCACACCTACATACATGGGCACGCATGCCCATGCATGTAGGTGTCAACTTGCGTGTGTGGGCAAGGCAGGGGTGGCCTGTTAAATTACTGACTGCTGGCCTGAAAAAGTGTCCCAGTCCGGCCCTGGGTCGGTATATTGAAATCGAAACCGCATATTGGATGAAAACGCCGCCCTGCCCGGCTTCGTGTAAACGCCGAAACCTTTTGGAAACGCCTCCCTGCAACCTGAGTGGCAGTGAGGTGCAGACGACCACCCACAAAAACAACAGCGTCGGGCAACGGACTTGATTCTGCTACTCATGATCACCCTGCAGTCTTCCAATTAACCTCCACTACAACAAACCGCAAACTAAAGTGAACAATAACACACAGATGCGATTGCTCTAAGACTGCAAGGGAAGCTCAGCTTCCCCTAAAATGTCAGAAAATAAGCGGTCACATATGTACTGTTGTGTGTACATTTCATTCACTAAATATGCGACAGAATGCGTTCATCTTTAGTTCAGAATCAGCTTCTTATCGCAGGTAACTGACAGTGACACGACTTCTTTCTCATACATCCCCGCAGCGTCACCGTGCTTAGACCATGAAGGCGCTGAGCGTCTATTGAATTCAATGGGGAAGCATAGAGTGGGTTGTTCCACTGCAGCGAAACAAGACGGTCATTGTATAAATACTGGGCTTTGTCCCGCCCGTGGGACGCTCAGCATATCTGGGGGTCTATGGAGCAATGGCCTTGGTTGGCCCCGATGCTCGGCTTCTGCATGATTGGATGATCTGTTTGAGGCTGAATCCTTTTTGATTGACAGTGAAATGAGCGAGTCAGTGATCTTGAAGTATAACCATCCGCAGAAGCAGTTTTCAAGTTTTTCATTCTGTTGTTTTGAGTTGATCTGGAGACTTTACTGATCTTCTTAGCGACCTTGTCTTTGTTAAAATTGTCTAGCAACAATTCCAGCATCTATTTCTGTTGTTTCTGTAGACTGTAGCTGCTTGTGTTTGGAGACTGATTTCTGACACAGCGGGAGCGGATGAGCCTCCCGCTGTGAGTGCTTTGTGTGGGGGAGACCCTGTCACAAAGCACTCACAGTGGTGGCTGCTGGTCTTTCAAGGAGGGGAAGCTCATCTTCAGCCTTAGGGTTGCCAACTCCTAGAGTTTCAAATCCGGGACATCTCGGGGGGTGGAGATCTCTCAAGTCTGTCGACGACTGGGGGCGCTCCCCGAAATATACGGGACAAAGTGAAGTGCGTCTCGTATCAGTTCATTACGGGACAGGTTTTTTAGTTGCCAAATATGGGACAATTGCATATTTTACAGGAGGGTTGGCAACCCTATCTAGACCACAGACGGAAATCAAATGAGGTTTTGTCATTTTCTCTAAAAAGCGGGACAAATTCTGTCCCGGGAGAGATTAGGTGTTTCAGTTTTCTGGCACCTTTATTTTGGAATCATCTTCCAGCCTCGGTGAGGGGGGCAGACACAGTTAGTTTATTTAGAAGTAGACTTAAGACCTACCTTTTTCTTAAAGCTTATAATTAGATTTCTATCACTCTCCTCACCCAATCAACCTTTGACTCTATCTACTCTGTCCAAACTAGCTGTCATTATGCTTTGTATAGTATGCTCGATATGCATGATACTGCCGCAGTCTCTGTGTCCCCAGCAGGTGATGACCACTGTGCCAGGAGCTGGATTGTGCTGTCCTGGGGGTCTTGGTGTCATCGCTTCATCCCACCACCACGCTGAGGACCTATACTTGTTCTATCGGCACATTGTTCATCGAGCTAGGCTCTTGCCTTCCAAAGCATGGACAATTACTGCCCAAGCGGACAGCAGCCTTGAATTATTTCCTATGTTTTGTGTCTATATCCATTTTGTGAATGCCTGGTTGGTGTATCTGTTTTTCACTCTGTCCTGTCTGCCACCCTGGCTCACTCTGCTCCTTTCTCTCTTTCTCTGTCTCTCCTCTATTATTGTGTTTCACCCCAACTACTCATAGGCAGATGATGGCCCTCTGGAGTCTGGTTCTGCCCTAGGTTTCTTCCCACAGGGGACTTTTTCCCAGCCACTGTCGCATCTTGCTTGCTCCGGGGGCCCGGTTGGTTCTCTCTGATTGTATAAAGCGCTTTGAGACGCCTTTGGTTGTGATTTAGTGCTGTACAAATAAAGTTTTATTATTATTATGTTACATCTTGCATGCAGATTTCACCCAAGTATGCTGTCCAACTACTTGAAAAGTCTAAAGGTTAAAATGGGTCTGCTTGTGGATTTGACAAACACTTCTTTGAAACTTTGAAACTTCTTTCAAACACTTTTATTTGAAACTCTGGAAGTTGGCAACCCGTGGTTAACACAAGCAGGAGCTCAGTGACTTCCAGCATGGAACTGTCATAGGATGCCACCTGTGCAACAAATCCAGTCGCTCCTAAATATTCCACAGTCAACTGTCAGCTTATTATAAGAAAATGGAGCGCCGGATGCAGTGGTGTAAAGCACGCCGCCACTGGACTATAGAGCTGTGGAGACGCGTTCTCTGGAGTGATGAATCACGCTTTTCCATCTGGCAATCTGATGGACGAGTCTGGGTTTGGAGGTTGCCAGGAGAACGGTACATTTCGGACTGCATTGTGCCTAGTGTGAAATTTGGTGGAGGAGGAATTATGGTGTGGGGTTGTTTTTCAGGAGTCGGGCTTGGCCCCTTAGTTCCAGTGAAAGGAACTTTGAATGCTTCAGGATACCAAAACATTTTGGACAATTCCATGCTCCCGACCTTGACAAAGCCGGCCAAGGAGGCGTCCTGCGGGAGCGAGTGAGATGTGTTTACGTCCCACGGAGAGCACAGCGCTGGCTGTCTTTGATCGGGATCACGTAACGTGTTAGCGGTAGTTATCTATTTATCTAGTTATCTAATTGCTTTCACAAAAGTAATTGCAAAACACAAACCCACGGGGAATTGACATGAAATTAGATTATTATTATTTTAATTTATAAATTTTTTTGAAGGGCATTATTTTTTACTGGTCCCACCGGGCCAGTGGTTGGCGCATTCTGGTGGCCCTGGGGTACTTTAAATACTGTATATTGTCGACCCCAGAAACTGGTATGTCAAATAAGCATGTTGATTTTGATGCTTAGGCTACTAGTAGTATCCTAATATGGAAATATGAATTTAAATCAGAAGAGTGGGTACTAGTCGTGGGCACTGTTATCTGACTAACCTGAGAAGCCCGTATGCTTTGTAAAACTGTCTGAAATAAGGTCAGGTTTATGGTTTAAACATTCTAGGCTTGATAGTTTGTATGCTGTAAAACCTCATCATGTCATTATGGCATAAAATATAAGTTGGAAGGGGTAGAGCAAAGTTTTAGGTCAGTGCAAACTGCAGATTCATTCCAGTCATGTGTACCTTCCTAATCATACCTTTACGAATGTTTTGATTTTTTTTTTTTGTCAGTTTCACACTGCTAAATGTTCATTGTAATTAAGTGCCCCAAAACTGATACACCATGATAGTTTTAAACAAAAAGATCAACTGAATCACATAATGATGCAAGTTGATGTAATGACTAATATTTCTTCATAATGAAAATATTCTTATTACAGCTGATGGACTGTTATTTTGCATATTTTGACAAAACAAATTATTGAATGATATCTTATTTCTCATGTTGTCTATATCCTCACCATTACTGCACACTTTGGGGGTTTGACACATGAAAATTAGACCTGAAATTGAGTGGGTTTGCCTCCACCATGTGTATACACACACACACACACTATTTATTCCACAGAAAAATGACAAAAGGGAAACCATCGTTTTTCTTTAATTGTATTATTTTAACATGAATACAACCAGAAACAACTGAAGGGAAACAAGCTGGAGTCCACTTCTTGTTTAAGACTTTGGCTAGGAAGGGACCAGACTACTTCCTGAACTAAATCACACACACTGTAAACCATCAGATGTCCGTGAAGTCGCTGTGACGTGTTGTGTATTTGTTTTCTGTTCAGTCGTGTTGGCAACATCAGTCTGTCAGAGTTTTGACACATTCCATTAACTTTATTCATTCAAATGAAGCTTTTAGTCAAGAGTTAGTGAAACTGTGTGATCGCTGCGTCTGTCTGGCCACGGTTTCAACATGACAACCTTCTGACAAGGGTTCAGGTCAGAGGTCAAAGCCTCAGGTCAGGTCAGTAGCGCCGACGGTGAGACTGTGAAACAAGCAGAGAGGATTTTTAGCAAGAAGATTTAGATCAGTGGTGTGTTTGGATACTTCCTGACGTCAGTGCAGGTGGCCTGAAGGAATTAGTTGCAGCCACAAGGGGGCGCCAACATCATCATCATCATCATCATCTCCTCAGTGGACGCACCACCACGTGGCGGCCAGCGAGGCCAGCAGTCCAATCACAGAGCTGGCTGCCATGGAGGGGGCGGAGTTGCACAGGTCTGAGTTGCAGCACTTGAAGGTAAAACTGGAGACCTAGAAACAGCACAACATTAGCCTTTTAGCAGTGTGGGAGGAGTCTGTTAGCAGCGGGGTGAGCCTGTTAGCAGTGGGTGGAGCATGTCTGCAGTGGGGAGAAGCCTGTTAGCAGTGGTGGAGGAGCCTGTTAGCAGCAGGAGGAGCCTATTAGAAGTGGAAGGAGTCTGTTAGCAGGGGGGAGGAGCTTGTTAGTCAGCGTTGCACTCAAAGCCCCACAGCTGCTCCAAAGACACAAACTACACTTGTCTTGTCTCCCCCTGGAGAGCAGGAACATGTGTCCAATCATATGTCAGTGTGTGCAGGGAGCGAGGCTACCTGGGGGAACATCTGGCCCAGTCGGCTGTACTCGCAGTCAGAATACTTGAGACACTGGCGATACGTCATCCCACCTGTAGGGGCCAGAGAGCGTCAGAACTATTCCAGCCTGCAGTTCTGCTGTTGGCCTCCAAGGGGCAGCAGGTCTTACCTCTCTCACTGAGCGTCAGGCAGGCGTCGTCGTAGCTGCAGTCCCTCTGCTTGGAGCAACTGGCAGTGTAGTCTTTACAGCTGTAGCAGCGGATAGCTGAGCCTGCAACACAACACCATCACTGGAACCACTGACCACTGGGAACCACCAGCACTGCTGGACCCACCACTGGAAACACCACTGGAACCACTGACCACTGGAACCACCACTAGAACCACTTCTGGAAACACCCTTGGTGGTACATCCGTCACTGTGCGCCTGTAGCTGCTCAACAGCCTGGCAGTCTGAACATCCTGACCCATCCTGAACCAATGAACCATCACCCCCCCCAGAACCATCGCCACTTTAGAACCGTCGCCCCTCAGAACCATCGACACCCTGTACTATTGACATACTGAATTACTGAACCATTGACACCCTGACCCACCCTGAACCATCGCTCCCCCAGAAGCATCGACACCCTGAACCATCTCCCCCCAGAACCATCTACGCCCTGAACCATTGACATCCAGAACCATCGCCACACTGACACATCGACACCCAGAACCATCACCATACTGAACCACTCAACTAGTCAGACAAATTCAGACAATTGGACTGATCTGCCTGATCTTTACTTTCAATACAATTATAAACTTTGGATGGAATCCCACGAGGACCAGGTCAGGGTCAAGGTCAAGTGTTAAACTCCAGGTCTCTCGACGTGATGAAATCCAGTTTGAAAGTGCTGATTTCAAACATACCCAGTTCGAATAGCACTGAGCAGAGCAGCAGGCAGGTCCCCAGGGAGCGCTTCATTTTCACCTCAGCTGGCTGGGTGGGTGGAGTGACGCAGAATGAGCTGAGGGTGAGACAGTGCAGCGGGGCTGGTGTCGTTAGCCTGGACTGACCCAGCAGCAGCAGCCCCAGTCTGACTGACTCCGAGGGAGGTCCGGCCCCCTGGGAGGTCCCGCACACTGGTAGGCCATGCCCACTAGGAGGAGCCTCAACACAATTCAAATGAACATGTTTGTTGTTATTTTCCTGAACATGTAGACATATTGCACAACATTGTGTTGTTATTGGAATTTAAATACAACTTGAACACACAGTTTGTATGAGAGACAAATACATCCCAATAATCAACCCATGATGGACTCACACACAAGCACACAAGCACACACACACTCACACAAACACACTCTCACAAATACACTCACTCTTACTTGCAGACACACTCACTCTCAGTTGCAGACACACACACACACACACACACATACATACACACACACACACACACACACACTGTACATGTACATGTTTCTGCATTAGTGACACGACTGCTGCTACAGTGATCTCAGCGGAGGAGAAGAGAAGTTGTGTTGTTGTGTTGTGACGTCATACAAAGACACTCAGAGACTCACAAGCGGCTGCAGTTTGGGGGAACAAAGACATGTTGACGGGCAACAGTCAGGCCACTGTTCAGCCTCATCAGGCCACCAAGGCTGCGACACCAGACACACCGGGTCATGTGACCTCCTGCACTGTTGCTGCCCACGCATTCCTGGTTATTATTGATCAGTTTGTTTGTTCCATTGTTGGTTTAGTCATGCATTTATTGCTGATGATTGGTGTTGTTGATGATTGAGACACGCTAATGTCACGTCACTTGACACCTGACAGTCCTGATGATGTCACAAAAAGCCTGACTCTGATTGGCCACAGATGTCAGGTGAGAGAGACTGAAAGGTGAGAAGCAATTGAGCCTCCAGCCTTCCTCCTGCCTTCACTCATTCATCATTCAGGAGCTTCACAATCTTCAGGAGCTTCAGTCTCTGGACAACAGCACCGAGTAGGTTAGTATGTTTCACTGAATAGACTACATTTATTAGTTTTACTGCAATAAATAGTTTGGTTCTACTCCAGTAAATAGTTTGGTTGTACTGCAGGAAATACACTGGTTCTACTCTGGAGGTTGGTTTCACTTCCTGAGTTTCACCGTCCGGCTGCTGATCTGCTGGTGTGTGGTGATAAGGAAATTATTATCTGTGTGACATCTTCAGTGCGTTTGTGCTGCAGGTCAGAGTCCCAGAAGGTTGTGGTGTGACGGTGTCTCCAGACATGGACCTGCTCTCTGAAGGTGCTGTGATCTCCTGTGGTTTCTCCTCTGCTGTCAGTCTGAACTTCAGTTCGTGTCTCTTCCTCCATCAGAAGGGGTGCAGGAGGTCCGTCGTCCCCTCTACAGGGTCTCCATCAAGCTGCTATGTCTTCAGGAGCGTCTCCATAGTGAGTCCTCTGACCTTCACCTCTGACCCTCTGCTCCTCTGACCTTCACTTTGACCTTTGTCTCCGACCTTCACCTCAGGCTACAGCAGCTTCTGTCTTCACATCTGGTTTCCTCGTGTTTCAGTGAAAGTCGTGTCTCTGCGACATGTCTGGGCGGTGTTCTGCTCAGTGGGTGGGGCCCACCTGCAGCCGGACGCCAGGCTGAACCGACAGGAAGTGACCCGCATTCTGAGCAGGATGTTCCAGCAGGTGGACCAGGAAGTGAAGGTGGACCAGGAGGCCGTGGAGGAGATCTGCAGTCTGACTTTCAGGATGTTTGATGGGTGTGTCCACAAGGGGGCGTCTGTCTGGCTGAGCAGCTGCTGCCCTCTACTGCCCCCTGCTAGTCCCCTGCTGCCCTCTGCTGCCCCTGCTGGTCCTCTGCTGGTCCGCTGCTGCCCTCTGCTGGTTCTTGCTGGTCCTCTGCTGCCCTCTGTTGGTTCTCTGCTGCCCTCTGCTGCCCCTTACTGCTCTCTGCTGCTCCTTGATGGTCCTCTACCACCCTCCACTGCCCCTCACTGCTCCTCAGCTGCCTTATGCTGCCCTCTGGTAGCTCCTCTGCTGCCCTCTGCTGCCCCCTGTTGGTCCTCTGCTGCCCTCTCCTGCCCCCTGCTTCTCCCTACTGGCAGCTGTGGAACTCTGCTTCCACAAGGTTCCCATGTCCTTGACTTGAGGTTCTACCAGTCCAGAACAGAAGGAGCTCACAGGACAGATGTCCAATCAGAGCATCTGGTTGTGGTGTAGCTACGCCCACTTTACAGGGTGTCATGTGGCCCCTGTGTTGCAGGAGAGGAAGTGGAGGCGTGTCAGCAGCGTCTCTAAAGACGCTCCTCATCGTCTTATCAGGAGACAGTCTGCAGGACAAGTACACAGGTCAGTTACTGACTGTTACTGACTGACTGTCTCACTGACCGTCTGAATTTCACTGTCTGACTGACTGTTTTACTGTGTGTCTGACTGTTTTACTGACTGACTGACTGTTTTAATGACTGACTGATCGCATCTGTCTGTCTCTCTTCGACCTCGGACCCTGCAGCTCTGGTGGGCGTGGCCCAGGAAGGGGCATGGTCATCAGGGGAGCGTGGCTCCATCAGCAGGTCTGGACTGGAGTCCCTGCTGCGAGACCTCAGTCAGGTGAAACACTCAACATTTCCCAGCATGCCTCTCTTCCCTGCCCCACCCCCTCAGTGTGCATTTGTGTGTGTGCCAAGGTGCCCGTGGCAGTGCAAGAATTGGGTGTGGCCAGCTGCAGCGTGGAAGCAGCTGTGACTTCCTGCTTCCACCAGGTGAGAATGAAACAACTGTCAGAGTCTGGTCCTGTTCTGGTCCTGGTCTTGGTCCAGGTGTTTACCTCATCTGAGGCTGTTGTTCCTCCAGGGGAGCTCCCAGACAGCGAGTCCCAAGCAGGTGATGTCATGGTTGGGGGCGGAGCCCCCTCTGTTGCTATGGTTATCTGCTCTCTCTCGCCTCTCGCTCAGCCGCCACCTCCACCACGACGTCCGTTGCCACTGCTGCAAGACCCGCCCCCTCACTGGCCTTAGGTGAGTAGGCACTGTCTAATCAGAGGGCAGGACCCCGGACTCAGGTGTGTGTGTGTGTGTGTGTGTGTGTGCGTGTGTGTGTGCGCGCGCAGGTATCGCTGCCTCAGGTGTTCTAACGTCCAGGTGTGTCAGAGTTGCTTCCTCACCGACAGACACACAAAGAGACACAAAAGGGACCACCCAGTCCTGGAGCTAAGCACCCAGGTAAGCCCTGTGACCTCAGTGACTGCAGCCAGGAGACTTAAGTGACCTCTGACAGGTGACCTCGGCCAGGTGACCACTATGACCTCAGTGACCCCAGCAAGGTAACCTGTGTTTCAGCCCACCTGGAGGGAGTCTCTGACCTCAATGATCCGCTGCTCTGGCCACGCCATGTTGCCGCGGCGACAGAACCAGCGGGGGGTGGAGGGGACCCTGATGTGGGCGGAGCCTCCAGGGACCTCCCACAAGTAAGGGGGCATCCCCATAGCACCGCCTCGCCTTGCCTTGCCTCGCCACGGTTCGATTGTGTCCCCACAGCCCCGGGTCCACGAGACCGTGGGTGGAGTCGACGCGGTAAAGCGGGACAATGTGTTCGACGGCATCATTTCTGTGCGATACACGACAGCGCAGCGATGGACACAGTAGAAGTTGTTTCATACCTGCTGCTCGGTCTGTGGTTGGTTTTCTGTTCAAGAAAGAACAGTTTTCCTCACTGAAGTCACAGTTGATCATTTATGCAGGCAACATTTATAATTTCTGGTTTCGTTTTCTGGGAGAGTAAATGTGTAGTTCAACCTTTATATCTTCACCAAAAGTAAACACGACACAGATACAACGGGAAATAGCATCTATTTAAAAACAAACAGACAGTAAACACGCCTCCTTATTTGAAACAGCTGCCCTAGCGAGCCAAGGACC
This sequence comes from Nelusetta ayraudi, assembly GCF_046127955.1. Classification (NCBI taxonomy): domain Eukaryota; kingdom Metazoa; phylum Chordata; class Actinopteri; order Tetraodontiformes; family Monacanthidae; genus Nelusetta; species Nelusetta ayraudi. The sequence continues at coordinate 710,753 of NW_027466054.1, read as the reverse complement.
ACTTTATGCCGCGGTGTTCGAGGCTTCCTTGCAGCGAAGAGCCACGTCCTCTCGACCAATCCGTATTTCCTCTCGTCTCAAGACTCCTCGGATTCCCTAGCTTACCGCGCCTCACGCAGGAGCAACTTGGTTTGTTTCGAGCGCTTCGCCGTTTGCCGCTCGTCGTTTTCGTGAATATGGTTGAACACACTCGCGAACACGGAAGTTCCGTGTCGAAAGAGTTGGCGTCGGTGTCCGCTCCGAAAGGGAAAATCGACGAAAACACTGAGCCAATCCAGTGCCCTGCTCGTCGCTAGGTCTCCACTCAACTCGCCTCGTCTCGCTTGGACCCTGAGCGCTTGAGGTACCAAAACGGCGCCCCCTACAACCGTGTAGCGGCCAGTGGGGACGCTCTACAGCCGTACCGTGGCGAGGCGAGGCGAGGCGGTGCTATGGGGACCCCCCCTAAGTCAGACAGGTGTCACTCAGCAGCTAATGAGCTGTGGCCCTTTGGTCATGTTGTGTTGTTTGCTTGTCAGAGCTCCGCACCCTTCAGACTCCACCCCCTCATTGGCTGCTGCTGCTGTCAGTCATCACGACTTCCATGATGCCTTGTGCTCCTCCAAGTGTGTGCAGACGGAAGAGCAGCAGGTGGAGCAGGTGAGGTGATGATGTGCAGGTGAGTCTGGCTGGCCAATCACAGAGCTCCCTGACTTTCGCTGCTCCGCAGGGCACCAATCTCCTGGCTGAGGTCAGAGACCTGCAGAGGGACAAGTGGTGAGCAGCCAATCAGAGCACAGCTGAGGCCTGAGGCCATCATCCCTGACCTCATCTGTGTCTGTTATGGTCCTCAGGCTGTTGGAGCAGCAGCTGCAGGCCTGGAGGCTCAGCGTCCAATCAGAGCAGAGCATCCTGGAGAAGCGCTGTTCTGGTGTGGAGGGAACCCTGGAGGTCCTGAGGAGGGAGACAGGCTGGCTGGAGGGGCTCCTCACCCAGGTGACCTTTGACCTCCTCCACCATGTCGCCCTACTCATCCAGGAGCTGGGATGGCCGAGGCATCATTGGAGTAGGAGTTCAGTGTGCCACTCTTTTTCTAGGCTCTGAACAAGGCAGCAGAGAAACACATAGAGGAGGAGGAGGAGCAGCAGGAGGATGATGAAGATGAAAATGAAGAGGAGGAGGTCATCCAGGACAGGCACTGCGAAGAGGAGGTGGAGCCTGAGGCTCCTGGACAGGAGGAGGCGTGGCCACAGGAAGTGGACCTCCTCCTCCCTCATGCAGAGGAGCAGGAGAAGGAGGAGGAGCAGAAGGAACAGGAGGGCGTGGGTGTGAGTGTGAGTGTGGAGCAGCGGCTGCAGCAGGCGGTGGTCCAGCTGAAGATGGAGATGGAGGTGGAGATGGGGGACAGGTGGAGCTGCTCAGGTGAGTCCCTTCTGCTGCTGCTGCTGTTGCTGCTGCTGCTGCTGCTGCTGGTGGTCAGCCCTAAGCAAATCACAGCCCTCACATGTATCATCCCTGACAGCAGGCACCAGAAAGGGGGCAGAGCTTGTGGAGGCAGCAGGCTGGATCGGGGCCTCCATACACCACCTGGTGGAAGCTGTGAGAACTACAACCTCTGACTGAGGACCAGTGAGGAGGAGCTGCTGAAGGACCTGAGGGTTGTCAGTAGCTTCATTCCTCCAACAGGGGGCAACACTTAGTGGACACTGTGATGTGATTGGTCTCCTCACCTGGAGCCTCATGTACAAAAACGTGGGTGAACGTCATCCTGACACCTGACGTACGTTCAAATCCAGGAACATTCGTCGAAAAAAATCTGGATGTTCAAAACATGACTGATGAGACACATGATGACTGTGGGTGTCCTTCTTGTTTTGCCAGGGGTTCAAGACTATTAATTCATTTTTTTATTCACCAAAGAGTCAACCATCAAGCATCATGCCACTTGGAGACCAGTTTCACTCAATCGTGTGCTGAAGCAGCCCTCGTCGCTCAGCTCCATACATGCACCACTGATGATCTACATTGACCGGCTCTACGTACGGTCAAGAGGGGGCAAAGCCCCCTCAAACAAGTGGCCTACCCCCTAAAATCAAACTTGTGCAGAATCTGCACAAGGTACGCGGTTTCAGGCTGTTTCTCACTTCCGGCATTATGTCTTTGGTACCTCAAGCTCTATTTAGTTAGCCTCTCAGAGACCGAGCTCTGAGTGTTGCGGTAAAGCGAAGCGTGCCCTTTGCTGTGTCAGCAGCAGGGATATGATTCTTTTTTTTTAATTTTTTTTTTTATAAACATATTTTATATTGTCATAATTACAGTACACAAACTTTTCATTTTTAAACAACATAACCCCATCCTTTCCCACCCACCTCTTACATCACACTTGAAACGTAGATAACTTAAACAAATAATAATAATAAAAAAAAAAAACATCATTGCAGTCATGGAGGGAGTGATGAATAACAATAATATGAATGTAGTGGGGTAAGGTTGATTGATTAATTTAATCGATCAAACTCACGAAGGAGTGGAAACAGACATCAAAAAGAAATTAATAATTTTAATGTTTATAATGTTTAATATGATTCGATCGGGGCACCACCTGCTTTTTTTGGTTGTTGACGTCAGCAGGAAACGCCAGAATCAGTCTCAATACCGTCTCCTTAATGGCGAGTTCTTGACGATACGCAGGGATTTGAACCACACTTTAATAAGTCAGTCAAACAATGACATCAGGCTTAATGTGCATTTATTTGTGTAACAATAGATGGTTCACACAGAACAGGATGACATGAGTGTGATCATAAAGACACAATCAGCAACAAACTGTGTGAGTGTAGTGTGTGCGTGCGTGTGTGTGTGTGTGTGTGAGAGAGAGAGAGAGAGTGGGCGAAAGAGAGAGAGAGAGAGTAAGTAAAGAAAATCTAAACTTAAGCTAAAAGTAACAAAATAAAAGAAGAAATATAAAAGACTTTGGTTTGTCTGCTAGACTTTTTGTGGCTAAGTCTAGCAAAAATAATTTGGCAGTTATTGGTTACACTGATGCGACAACCAGACTCTTGACAGTGAGAAAGTGATGAGGGCTTACGTTAGATGAGCTTCTTCCAAGGTGGTCCTGGGAGTTTGTACTGTACCGTTCGGGTCCGGTGCCGCGCAGGAAGCTTGGATTAGCAACACCGACCGTTGAGGTTGAATTTCCTGTTCTGCTCTGTCCTGCAGGTGGCTTCACTGGCGTTTTGTCATCAGAGTAGAGTCTTTCTTCGTAACCAGTTGTAATGTTGGTGATCAAACGAATTACACGGTTACGAGGAAGGAAAAACTGCTTGGCTGGTCTAAAAAGAAAAATCACAAAAATCACAATCTCGGGGCTGAGGATGAAAAATAATGGTCACTGGACGAGGCTGAGTTGTTTCTGCTTCTGTCTTAAATTGGCCTTTTGCCAGAAATTAGGAAAAATTAAGTTGACAAAAAAATAGAATAAAGAAAAATGACGAAGACAAAAACACGAGACAAGATGACACTAAGAAAGACGAGACAACACTCAGGAAAACTAAAACTTCTCTAACTCTTCTTCTTCATCTTCTGATCTTCTGAGACAAAGGAACTGAATTCGCTGGTATAACTTGTGGGTGGTCTCTTGAACTCCAAGAACCAATGAAAAGGCTGTTCCAACACTAAAACTGATGGGTCGTCTTACGCTATAGGCATCTGATGAATATGTATGTGGTGTCGGGTTCATTGCTGATAAAGAAATGAAACAACAACCAAAAATGAAACAGAAGAACAACATGAAGAAATAAAAACCGTGTGATCCTTCGTATGGTGGATACCTTGCGAAAGTTAGGCAACAATTGAGGAAGACATGGCGTTCAAAGCACATTAAAACTTCAACATATATTTTATATCTAAATACCTATCAACCTATCTAAGCATGCATACAAAAGCAGGAGTAAGTTTATTTATATTTAAAAGACAACTGAAAGATTTAATAGATTTCGCATTCAGGCACTTCTATGGGCACGTATACAAATATATTTATATATATGAGTAGATATATGTATATATAGTTGTCAATATTTAAAAGGTGTATGTAGGGATTGAGGTAACAGTCGCCTATCTGTAACGTGGAAAACTGGTGATGGTAATGATAGGGATTATGGCAAAGCGTGTAACATTGATATGAGGAAAACCGACGTGCAAAGTTTATTCAACTTTTAATCGATCACTTAGAAATCACTTTCGTAACCTCCCCTTAGTGGACACTCTTGCTCCACCTGAACCTTGAAAACCTCCAGGCTTCCATTAGGAGGAAATCCTAAATCCGTTAATTTTGAGGTTAGAAGAGTGACTCAAAGTCCATTAATACTTTATTTTTGATGGTGGTCACAGAAATGTGACTTCCAGATCTCTCTGTAAAAAGGAAAATAGAGTGTTTAACATTGTCTGATATTGAGATGTTCAGGAACATCTGTGTTGAGGATGGCCCCTTGGAATGTTCTGCAGAGAGATAACGGTCGTAAAACTAGCGCTGGCCGCCAGTGGTACCAGTCCCTGCCTGGGTGTTTTTCGGCTTTAAGATTTTAAGTAGAGATAGTCGCAGAGAGAGAAGCATCACAGCCAATCAGGTACCACCTTTAGTTCCTTCAAACGTGGTTCACCGGAAGGCCGTGCTGCAATAAATTCCAATTGTCCTGGTGAAAAACATTAGGTCCAGATGTGGCACTACATGAATAAGTAGCCAGAAAAGTAAAGAGAAACAATGAATAAAGAGAAAAAAAAAGAAGAAAAAAGAAAAAAAAAGAATAGATAACAGCTGCCCATATCTCAGTCAACGCGGCCCCACCAGGTATTCCAATCGCACTATCAGCTCTAATATCAGACACTTCGTCCAGGGACCGGCAGACTAGGCAGAATTTAAAGTATGATCACAGTATAGACCAAGAGATCAAGGAGAAACCTCTGTAGGGGCAAGTTGGTTAAAATTGTGTAGCAGTGGTTCCCAGTGGGAATAAAACCTTTTAGGGCAACCCCTCAGGTTAAATGTAACCTTTTACAGCTTTAGTAAATACAAAATATCATGCAGCCAGCTTTTGAAGGAAGGCGGCTGAGACAACTTCCACAGAAGGAGAATCTTCTTTCGCGCAACCAAAGAGGCAAAGGCCAAAACATTATTTTGTGTGGTTGTGGTTTTGAGGTCATCAGAAGGGGATATGATTCTTCATTACATGTCAACGTACCAATGAAAAATGAAATCCTATTCAAGTCAAATTCAAATCAGAAATGTTGATATAATTATTGGACAAAAACTGAAAATGATCATTTCTGTGCACTGTAATATTTCAGTATTTATAATCAAAGCTTCTTAGATGGCAATATACACCTCATTTGAGCATATATACGGTTCTTGAGCCTTATGAAAGATTTTTTGACTGCACAAATTGTGCTGCACTGCACCATCCAAAGACCTTTACTGCTAGAGACGTTGCTCTTACCGTGTGCGTCCGTTTCTCTCGCTGAGTAAGGTGCTGAATGAGGTCCTGACTTCTTTTCGGGCTCTGCACAGTTATTATGCGGTTTTCTCAAAACTTCCTCACTTTGCACTCCATTTTACAGCAGCTCACAAAGAGAGAGTTAAAGCTGCAAGATGCATCCTTTTTCAGAGGGTTCAAAACAAGTGTTGCTCCTGCATGTACTAACTCAAATCCTACAATAAAACTGTCAAACAGGCAAGAATATCCCCTTTCTCAAAACTCATCACAGACAATAAAAACAACCCTACATGTCTTTTCTCCACCCTCAATCTTTTAACCAATGCCAATTAAAAAAAAACACACAGAGGCACCAACAGATGCCCTCTGCGAGGACTTTGCAGACCACTTTGAAAGTAAAATTGGTGACATAGGATAGTTTTGTGTAACCTAGATGTAAACAGATGAATAATAATCGTGTTGAAGGCAGCAGGGTGTCTTGGGAGTAGTTAATGCTCAAATTGTTACTTTTTTTTGTGTGTGCTGCTGCTTTGGCCAGTGTGGCGGTGACAGCCGAGCACGTGGCACCCCTGCTGGAGGGAGGGTGATTGATGGGAGGGCGAGCGGACGGGAGGGTCGAGTCGAGAGCAGTAGGAAGAAGGGGAGCGAGCAGGAATCAAAGTGTGTTTTGGGGGTTTTCGCGTTGGTTGTTCTTTAGTATTTTGGAGGGATGTTTTGTTCACCTGCTGTCCCGCTGGAGTCTGTTTTTTGAACGAGGATTTGGTGAGTCTAGTGCTGCATTGTGTGTGTTGGCATGTTCATTCTTTTGTTGTGGAGGCTCAATGTGGGGCCAATATTATTTACAGCTAGGTTTTTCGTTTGTGCGACGTGTGTCTTGCGCGGTCAGGTTGCCTCGCATTGGACTGAGGAGCGAGAGCGGAGCGGCCATTTTGAGTCGCGGATTAGATCCAGACAGTTAATCTATGTTCACTAGTAATTTATTTTCTGTTTTCTTGATGTATATGAAGCTAAAATGCCTGTATGCGCGTTGCCTTGTTGTATGGCAGGCCAGGTTTTTTAGTTGGGATCACCAGTCTGGAGGAAACACAGGGAGCTGTGAACAGAAGATGGCGAGCCACCTGTAGGAGAGAGACAAGGAAGAGATCGGTTCTGCAGACTCACCTGCACATCGTGGACAGAGACTCTTATTCAGACTCTGGAATCGTGGTAGAACAAAATTGACAGGTTTTGTAGCAACACTGAACTTTATTTGAAAAGGACTCAACCAAATGACTGGTAAAACACCAAACTGTGAAATTTTGAGTTATTGTTCATATTGGTCTAGGAGATATGAGATTTGATTTATCTTTTTATATTTTTTTGAACTGTGTTATTCTTTTCCCTTTTCTTACTTCCTTCATTATATGCCAAAGTGGTGTTTAATGGGTGGGTCGGGTAAATTGAGTTAAAAGAGCTGGTTAAACAAACCAAAGAGAAATTAGAAAGATGGAACTAGATGCATAAATAGGCCTAACTGAGATTAAACAGGAACTTAAAACAGTAAACCCAAACTCTATACTAGTGACTAAACAACCCATAACAGAAATATAGACACCAAACTATATCTCAACTCAAATAGGTTGGATCAAATCTAACTTGGATAAATGTGGATATGTAACCTGATTTTCCTGAAGTTGTGGGGTTTGTAAATGTTGAGGAGAGAGTTTAGTGATTTATTTGTTGTGTGTTTGTGTGTAAATACTTGGTACCAATATATTGTTTTGTTTTCTATAAACTTTCTATATAAACAAGCCGGCAGTTAAACTCATTCACTGGTCTGTGGTCTGTTATTACTTATCATTAATATTAATAAACCACAATTTATTGAATAGACTCCGAAACCTGGTGGGCCTCTCTGGAACTGTTTTTAATTGGGTTCGTTCTTATCTCACAGATCGATGGTTCTTTATAAGTATGGATAAATGCTCCTCCAGAACGCATGAAATTAGGTGTGGGGTGCCCCAAGGGTCAATTTTAGGTCCAATTCTTTTTAATCTTTACATGCTTCCATTGGGGGACGTCATCAGGAGACATGGCATCAGTTTCCACAGTTATGCGGATGATACACAGCTGTACATCACTGTGTCTCCTGATGACACAGGGTTAATTGATGCCCGTTTTAACTGTATTTTAGATATAAAGTCATGGATGGCAGAGAATTTCCTGCAGTTCAACCAGGACAAAACTGAGTTTTTACTCATTGGTCCTGAAGGCCAGAGAGAGAAACTTTTACCAGTTCTAGTGAAACATCTTCTGTACAGAGACTGTCTGGCAAAGCCTCTGCACCCTACCTCCACGGGCAAGCACCAAGCCTTCCAGCCTCGGCTGTGGCAGTCGCTGACTAGGCCGTTGTACTTCTCTCTCTTCCCCTCAAAGGCCTCCTCCATTCGCTCTTCCCACGACACAGTGAGCTCCAGCATAACAACGTTCCTTGTTGCCTCTGACACCAAGACAAGGTCTGAGGGTGGTCTTAGCAACATGCTGGGGGACCTTGAGTTGGTTTCCCAAGTCCACTGACAGCTGCCAGTCCTGTGCAGTGTTGAGAAGCCCTGATGTTGTTCTTGATGTTGTTTTTTGCTTCTCCCCAGCTCTGATGAAGTTGATGGCTTTCTTCATGGGTTTTGACCTCTGACAGCTGGTGATGCTACTACAGATGCTCTCTGCGATGGTCTTGAGCACCTGATCGTGATGCCATCGGTATCGGCCGTCCCCCAGAGCTTTTGGGCAGCAACTCATTATGTGCTCAAGGGTCCCCTTTCTCTGGCAAAGGGGGCATGCTGCTGTATCGACCAAACCCCAGCAGGGCAAGTTGGAAGGGCTGGGAAGTACATCGTAGACAGCCTGGACTAAGAACTTGATGCAGTGTGGCTTTGACCGCCAGAGGTCAGCCCACGAGATCTTCCTCTCTGCAACTTGCTCCCATCTCGTCCAGGCGCCTTGCTGTCTCATTCCCACTGCTCTACTGGATCTCTCCTCCTCCACCTCCGCCTCGGTTCCTTTCCCCGAGCCTTCTCCAAACGGGGGGATGCGATGGTTCCTAGACCAGACCTCTGGCTACTGTTCCCACCAGGACTCTGTGGCGTACAGGTGATTCTGCCTGCTCCACTGCAGCCTCTGCTCTCCATTTCCTGCCAGTCTTGACTGCTACTTCTGCCCCGGATGGTGCCTTGCGGAACTGCAGCACCTCCCTTGCACGCAAGACCTTAAACTCCTCCTCAATAGATTTCAAGGGGAGTGTCAGTTTGCCAGTGTTTCCATAGAGGGCGATGTTGCTCAAGCTCCTCGGCAGTCCTAGCCATCTCCTTAACCAACTCTCCTTTCCAGATCTGAGATGGTTGTGATCGGGAAATCATAGAGGAGCAATGGCCACAGTATCCTCGGCAGAATCCCGTGCTGGTAAACCCACGCCTTGAATTTTCCTTGAAGACCCGTCTTGTCGACATCCTTCAGCCACCCCCCTAGCTCCTCACAGGTGTTCTTGATGGAGGCTGAATCCCTGAGGCTACTGTCAAAGACCTTTCCCAAGCTCTTTATTGGCTTCTCAGAGATAGTAGGGATTGGTATTCCTGAGATAGAGAAGCGGAACTTGTCTGCTACTCTGCCCTTTTTCAAGACCAAGGATCTTGACTTCGTTGGCTTGAATGACATCCTGGCCGATCCCATTAGCCTCTCCAGCCCCGTCAAGATCCATCTGCCTCCAGGCACTGACTCGGTGGTCACTGTCAGGTCATCCACATAGGCAGATGATGGCCCTCTGGAGTCTGGTTCTGCCCTAGGTTTCTTCCCACAGGGGAGTTTTTCCCAGCCACTGTCGCATCTTGCTTGCTCTGGGGGCCTGGTTGGTTCTCTCCGATTGTATAAAGCGCTTAGAGACGCCTTTGGTTGTGATTTAGCGCTGTACAAATAAATTTTTATTATTTATTATTATTATCCACGAAGGCACGGATTGGCGGTTGGCGGATCCCAGATTTACACTTGGGACCTCTACACTCTGGTTCTGCAGATTTCACCAACATGTTCATCGCCAGAGCGGACAGGATCACTGAGATGGTGCAGACTGTAATGATTCCCACCTCCAATCTGTGCCATTCAGATGTTGTTGATCCTGCTGAGACCCTCAGGCTGAAATCACCATAGTAATCAAGGATGAGCTCTCTTACCACAGCTGGAATATGGTGAAAGGGAAAATCGACGACACGAAAACACTGAGCCAATCCAGTGCCCTGCTCGTCGCTACGTCACCACTCAACTCGCCTCGTCTCGCTTGGACCCTGAGGGATGCTCTACAACTGTGCCGTGACGAGGCGAGGCTATGGGGACGCCCCCTTAGTAGTGCCTCCCTCAGCACAAGCTCTCTCTCTCTCCCCCAGTTTCTTTGCAGCAGCTGTTTTGTGTTTGATCTCCTGTGACCCACACACTTACACACACACCACTGATATGCCACTGACTTTCACACTCCATACATTCTTACTTTTGATTTAATAAACTAGTTTACATCATTTTGAAACTGCGTGCAGTTTGGTGTTGCAGATTCCCCATGGTGAGTCTGGTCACTTGGGCATCGGGAAGACATATGACCGTATTTTGAGATGTTTTTTCTGGCCAAAGTTGAAAAAAGATGTGCCGGCGTATATAAAGTCCTGCCATACATGCCAGCTAACGAGCAAGCCCAACCAGAGTTTGAAGCCTGCACCACTGTTTCCAATTCCAGCAATAAGGGATACAGCGAGTGGCAAAATTGTCTTCTGCACAGGGAAAAATGAAGAAACGTTATGATCGGCGTGGAGACCAGGTGCTCACATTGTTGCCTATTGTGACATCTCCTTTTCAGGCAAAATATTCTGGTCCTTATTCTGTGTTGAAAGGTTTCAGACCAGAATTATGTGATTTCTATGCCAGACCGAAGGCTAAAAGTATAAATAGTCTACAAATATTACAAAACTCAGCCGCACGTGTGCTGACGAGGACCAGAGGACAGGATCATATTACACCAGTTTTAAAGTCGCTGCATTGGCTTCCCATCTGCTTCAGGATCGGTTTTAAGGTTCTCGTATTAGTTTTATGGCCCTTACCAGTGGAACAGCCTGCCAGATGACCTCAGGGCCGCAGAGACTGTTGATATTTTTCAAAAGGAAGCTTAAGACACACCTTTTTAATCTGGCTTTTAACTGATTTCTTTTAGTCTTATTTCTCTTATTTGACTATTCTTATGCCTTTTGTTGCCTTTGAAGATTTTTAGACATTTTAATTATTGCCTCTTTTTATCCCACTGTGGCTGCAGTATGGTGCCTCTCTGTTTGGATGACCACCCATTAGTGGCCTTTCCTCACCCATATCCTTAGTGCCAAGCTATCCTACCAACGTGTGTATGAGAATGAGTGTGGGCATATGCGTGTGTGCGTCTGTGTGGAGGGGCGGGTCCAGATGAGGGGGTGGGAGGGACGAGCCTATATTTATGTTGCATGTCTCAGCATTTTATTTTTGTTTTATCTTGTGAAGCACTTTTTGTTGCATTGTCGTTTGCATGAAAAGTGCTATATAAATAAAGCATAAATCTGTGCCATCAGCAATCACTGCTTCTCCTGTTCCTCCTCCCTCTGTTGTGTTTTACAAATTAGTTTGAGAACATGTGATGCTCGGTAAAAAAAATTTCATAAGACTACCTTTCAGTTTTGTAAATAATGATTATATGACAAGTCTTTCCTTTAGGTTGAAATGTATTTGAGAATTAGGTGACCCATTTAAGATAAATGTTATGCTGTTGGTTGTTAAAATCTGGATAAACGATATTTATTTTACTTTCATTTTTACTTTACTTCATTTTTATTTTTCAGTTTTCAGCAATCCTGAGGGATTGCCACCTTACTGTGGACAGGGGGTTTGCGTGCCTCAGTGACCCTAAAGCCTTATACGAGCAGGAGCTTTAGTCTTCAGGTGGGACACCCAAGTTGGACAGGTCTTAGGGTAGAAGCCTAGTGCAATCCACTTGTCCAGGTTGAGAGCTGGTCACAAAGCTAACGAACCATGTTTTCCACGGTCAAGTCACTTTTTATATGAACGTGAACGTGGAAACGGGCATACGACCGTTTTTTTGTGCATACCTTTTGTACATGAGGCCCCTATTCTCTTTTTTTTTTTCTTTCCTTGTCCTGTCTGGTCATAATGACAGGCAGAAGTGTCTCTGAATGTCTATGATGGCTGACAGATTTTATTCTCAGAGGTAGATCTTGAGAGTGTGAGCCACATGGGTCGTTTCAGGGGCTACCTCTTGAGTGGTTTTATTAAATTCTTGTGGAAAGGTGACATTCTGGCCATGACCGGACAGAGGGAGGGATAGGGGGGTGAGAAGAAAGTAGAAAGGGGAAATGAGTAGGGCGGGGGGGCGATGAGAGGGATAGAGAGAGAGGAGTAGAGGAGGCAACTGGCAACAATATCAATATACAACTATTGTGTTAAAAGAGAATAAAAACAGATACTGGGCTTATTCAAATGATAAACTGATTAATCTAAAGAGAGGAAAGAAAGAGAAAATATATATACATATATATGTAAATATATACATATATATATAAATATATACATATATACATATATGTATATATATATATACATACATATATATACACACACACATATACACATATATATATATACATACACATGCATATACCCACACAAAGACATGTTCACATATATACCCATCTATAAACATACATGCAAGTACATAGAATGATGATAATAATAATAATAGCGATGATAATAACAGCGTTAATAGTAATGATAATAATAACAATAATAATAATATACTAATAAATAAGGCAATAAGCTATGCAACAGTGTGCAACAGTGTACCCGCGTTTTTGTATACCTGTATGTGTGTGTGTGTGTGTGTGTATACTTGTGTATACTTGGTGCTGTGTGTACCTGAATGTGGGAGTGGGTGTGTTTAAGTACGTCACTGGAAGTAGGCTGCCAATTAGTGCGGCCTCCGAGGTTACAACCACCCCACACCGGCGACGGGCCGGGGGGGGGGCCCGAACACGGCACACCCGCCGCAAAGCCGGCCAGGAAGAGGCCCAGAGTAGCAGGCCCCGGGCCGGAGGGCACCCGCCCCACGAGGAGCCAGGGCAAGATGACAGGGAGGCAGATACCCCAAGAAGAAGGGCCACCACCCGGGGCGGACAGGCAGCAGAGCCCGGCCCAGTCGGGGGCCCCCCCGGGCAAGCGAGACCAGACCCATCCCCATGACCAGGACCCAGCCCCATCGGTACCTAAGGCAGGCCCGGGCACCCAGGGCCCTACCCCCCCCCTACGGACCCAGTATGGCGCATCAACCGGTGAGACACCACAACTCAATTCCAGCTTAGAAAATATGTTTTATTCAGCAACAACAATAATATCAAATAACAAAGTCAAACTGAAGTATCAAAACACATGAAAACAGATAGAAGAAACAGTGTTTCCCCCTGAGACCTGCTGCTTGTGTTCCAGCTGCCAATAAACCATCTGGTCAAAAATAAAGTCAAAGGTCAAACCGGAGACTGAAGTTGTCGATTTTTAACAGAGACCTTTAACCTCCAGGATGCCCAGGAAAAATGTCACTTCGTGCTTTTTCACGACTCAAGTTGTTTATTTGAATTTTTTCTGAAGCTCCGCCCCCTCCGCCCCCTCAGGGGAGGAGCAGCAGAGCTCCGACCACTGCTCCCTGTCCGCCTCAGTCCCTCCCTCCGGGGCGGGGCCTGAGGGGGTGGGGCTTCGGCCCTGCTGGATCTCTTGGCTACCAGGGGACGGAGCCTGAGGGGGCGTGGCCTCCTTAGGAGGGCCTTGGCCACCTTGCTCCGGCCCCCCCGGTGAGACTGCGCTGAGTCTCTACTGAGTGTGCTCAGCAGAATGGCCGAGCACATCTGACCTTTGACCTCTGGCGGCCCCTCCCCCTGCGGTCGGTGGGCATTAAGGTTGGGACTCAGGCTGCGGAACAGCTGGCGCCTGCAGGAGGGGGCGGAGCCTCTGGAGGGGGGCAGAGATTTCAGGACGCGGCGGCTATTGGGGTCGTAGAACCTCACTGGTAGCTGCTTGTACTTGACCTTTGACCCCTGCTGATCCAGCGGGCGCCGCTTCTTCCTGCAGCGTCTGGGGGTGGAGCCGGGCGCCAGCGAGTGGGCCAAGCCAGGGGGCATGGTCAGTGGGCGGGGTAAGGGGGTGGAGCCAGGGGACAGTGGTAGCAGGTAGAGCATTGTGGTGCAAGGCTGCAGTGGCGTCACGATGGGCGAGTAGCAGGACGGGAGGCAGCGCCAAGCCTGACCACCAGTGGGCCTCGCAGTCACCGGGGTAACCGCCGCTGCTGTCTCCTGATTGGCCGCGGGGGCTGGGGCCTCCTGATTGGCCGGCCGGACCTCCGGGACAAGCAGACGGTATGTCTGGGTGCCGTGACTCACTTTGACGACCTGACACCTGGATGCCACTGTGAAACCCCGCCCCCTCTTCCTCCTGGCCACGCCCACCACGTCCTCCTCGTCTTGGACGTCCAATGGGGGCGGAGCCACCTCCTCCTCCTGGACACGTCCCTTCCGGCCGAGGCGCCGCCTACCGTACCTGAAGAGGCAGAGGGTCACATGACCTGATGGACGTCTCCACCCCACACCCGGGCCCCCACCACGCAGACTGCGTTTACATACACAGCTTGATCAAGCTATGATCAAAATTGGATATTGTCCAATCAGACTTCTGTGCCAGTATACATGCAACAGGCAAAATCGAATTATTGACGGGAATGTGTTCCCCTCCCCAACACTAGTGGGCAACATGAATCTTTTCAGCGTGTTCATTTCCGATTACCCTCTTTCGTCGCACAATAACAAACAACTGGAGCGCGATACAACATCGGTGTTATGTCCGTACTGGTCATTAATTTAATAGGTTTCCTCACCGAACAGCCGCTAATGTGCTGCCACTGTCAGCGGATTCGTCAGAAATTCACAAACATATTACTGCCGATTTTTACAGTTGCAGCCCACATCCACCAGAGCAAATATACTCTTTTAAGTGAGTGTTACATACTAGTGACATTAAAAAATTAGGAATTACAATACACCCAAGCATGCGCAGGGCTGGACTTTATTTCACCCAATTGAAAAGCCTCTGTGAGCCACCGAGACTCACAGCTAGCACACCGTCATCGTTTATATAACATTTTGTGGGCTGCCTGAGACTCGTTTCCCTCGGCCACCATATTTTCTTTACTTTCATGAAAATTGCCAGTAACATGTTGTGTACGTTCGTGAATGTTTTGACAATCCACTGACGGTGATGCTGCAGCTGTTTGGTAAGGAAACCGATGGTGATTTGGAGAGGCAGACTACAACGTTGCATGCTGTTGGAGAGCTACAACAAAACAATGTCTTTGATTTTACACTTTGTGCCGTCACTGTGGCGACTGACCGGGACCCTTCGTTCTTGGTGCATGCAGGTTTGGAGAAAAGACTGCCGGGAGAGGGTTTGTAAAGCCACTTTCCCACTGAAATTAGGGGGTTGACAGTGTTTTTTGTTTTTTTTTTAACGCGGGTCGACTATCAATCGGCATTTGGCCCCTTTCCCACTGATCAAAACCAGTTAGGTCTGACCCCGCTGGCAAGCTCCACAGCTTCCACTTTTACCGCTGCGGGTCTGCTGACGTCATTGCACTGAGACCGTGTAGATAAAATGTGACATAATTCGGGGAATTAAACAATGGAGAGCGAGTCCGGCGGTGGCCAGTGTTCTTTGTTGTTGGGCACCTTTGAATGTAAAATAGTTCCGTGAATAACCGCAGAACAATGGTGTCGTTCACGTCAGACTTTCGGCGTCTGGTCTATTTTGTGTGCGAGCTGCGAGTGAAAAAGCCAGAGGACGGGACTTCCAGCGGAGCCATGTTGCTCCGTTGCTGATTAGCCAACTAACCAAATCGTTATTTGGACAAACCTCAGCAAAAACATGACCAACAACACCACAAAAACGAGCACTACTGATAGACTTGCTAGATATCAGTTTAGAAACAGAGAAGGAGATGAAAGATCGTCGGAATCAGCCGATGCTAATAAGCCTGCTAACCCCGACGAAGCTAGCGCTAGCAATGTCTCTGAAACTGCCGTTAGCAACCTGGAAGGGATGCTGCAAGCTATCGGCCAGTCAAACTCAGAAATACGAGGGGACATTCTACAGATGAGGATTGATGTAAAGGAATTTGAAGGCCAAACCAAGGAATCATTCACAAGGCTTGAAACATCAATTTGAGGTTTAAGTGCACAACTAACAAAGCTGGAAAAGAGGGTCGCTGACGCGGCGGAGTGCATAACAGCCACAGAGGAGACCAACGCAGCTCACGGGAAAGCCATCGGCTTCCTACTGCAGCGTGAGGCAGAATTATTTGAACGGTGTGAGGATCTTGAGAACAGGCACAGAAGGCAAAATCTAAGGCTCTATCAGGTACCTGAAGGAAGCGAGGGGAGAGATGTGACCGCCTTCATCAAAAGGTTACTGCCGACGGTGCTGACTAGTTTGCCGTTAACCGAAGCCGACATCAGAATTGACTGAGCGCATAGAGCACTCATGCCAAAACCGAAAGAAACAACTTGCCTCGCTCCATCGTGATTAAATTTGCGGACTACACAGTGAAGGAACAGATCTTGCAGTATGCTTGGAGAAGCAGATCTACTTTGATAACGACTACTCGCCGGAGCTACAGAAGAAACGCGCTCAGGTAAGATATGTTGTGAAACAGCTCAAGGAGAAAAACGTGAAAGCAAAGTGCATGTACCCAGCCCGACTGAGGATGATGGTGGGATCTGAGGAAAAAAACTTTCCATGCGGTGATGGACGCAGCGCAAGGTGCTTAAGGACCTCAACATCCAGGTCCGAGTCGAGCGGGATAAAGCAGAGCGTGTGTGGCCAATCACAGATGGGAGAGACGGGCTACCAAGTGAGGGGGACGGAATGTCAGCATGTTTACAGAGGACGACTGCAGGTTTTTCTTCCCTTGAAAAGACTGGGAATACTGCGTAAAAAAGTAAGGTTTTTCCATGTTAATTAGATGAGCAACCGCGAATAAGCTACTGGTAAATGCTTAAAGTTAAATGGTCTTATTACCTCCAATTATAATGGTGTTGTTGGGCTATACATATATGTTTGTGTGTGTATATGTTTATACATGTGTGTGTGTATATATATATGTATATACATATACATATACATATATATATACATACATATACATATATATATATGTATACACATATATGTGTGTGTGTGTGTATATATATATATATATATATATACACATATATACGTATATATATATACACACATATATACACACACACACACACACACACACACACACACACACACACACACATATATATATATATACATATATATTTACATACATACATCTATATGTATATATACATATATCTATATGGATATACACACACACACACACACACACACATATATATATGTATATATAATTACTTATACATATCCCTGATACTGATATAAGTTTATATTTCTCTCCCATCACCCATTTTAGGTACCGTGTGGTACCGAAAATTAAACACCCAGACACAAATAGATTTACCTCCCAACCAAAAGAAGTAACTGAGGCTTTTGCTGCATATTATAAAAAATGATATGAAGGTCAAGAATTAACAGGGAAGGAGGAAAACATAACAAAACTCCTCGACTCGATCCAATTGAATAGATTATCACAGGATGAGGCCGAGTTGCTATCTTCCCCCATAACAACACAGGAAATAATAGACAGTATTAGTAAACTAAAGAATGGTAAATCCCCGGGTGTCGACGGATACCCTGGGGAATACTATAACATTTTTGTTAACGAGCTAGCCCCAATTTTATGTAGGGTTTACAACTACGCACTGGATGAAAGGGACCCCCCAAAAACCATAGTTATACACAAAGAGGGAAAGGATCTTATATCTAAATTTATTTGGCAAAATAAGAAACCAAAGGTGAGAAACGCTCACTCTTGGGAAGAACGGGAGTGGAGTCAGCCTTCCGAATTTGAAATATTATTTCTGGGCCGCACTATTAACAACAGTGGTAGCTTGGATTAACAATGATGTGGAATCAGGGTGGGTAAACATTGAACAGAATTCATTGCAAGTAATACCTTTATCCACTTTAGTGTTTCTGAGTAAAAAGTCCCAGAGGAAATTTGAAATCAATAATATATGGGTGAAACACACCTTCAAAATATGGTCAACGGTCCAAAAGACAATAAGAGGGGCAGTTGCCCTTTCAAGGGGAATCCAGACCCCCCCCTCTCATCAACAGATATCACTTTTAAGAGATGGGCAAGGAGAAACCTGAGGGTTATTGACCAGTTGCTCTGTGACACTGGTGTACAGCCATTTGCATATCTGGACTGGACAAATGTTTTCTACCCCTAAGCGATATGTTCCGGTACTTTCAGATAAGGCACTACATCACAAACCATGCAGATTGGAATATAATTAAAAATGCTCCAACCAGCATAGAAATTGACTTTGTCAACATAATTAAACATCAACTATGGATTGTCTTAGGTGTACGCTTGTTCGTTTGTTGTTTCTCAATGGCTGCTTCTGTTCGGCTTATCTGGACCCTAGTGGATTTCGTTTTGTTTTGTTTTCTTGTGATGTCAGCTGCACTCATGCATGGCTTGTGATGTTGTCAAGGAACTGTTGTGTTGTTTGTGGTGTGTTTCTATTAATAAAAATAAAAACAAAGAAAAGGCCAGAGGACCTCCATATGAACAATTTTTGAGTGCTGATGGACCATAATTGAACACCTCAATGGCTGCAACTGCTGCGATATTATGATTTAGCACACGTAACGCTTAACGTCATCACGTGTGGCAGGTAAAAGACGTGATGTTGACGCAGGTCTGCCTTTCCCACTGCAAGCTGATTGGAGCACAGCTGATTAGAGACGGTTTTAACAAGGCTTGCTTGCAGGGTTGTTTGACATGTTTCGACGCGAGTCGGTGAGCCTTTCCCACTGCCACCAAATGCAGATTCATGGCGGGTGTATGTTTTTGGTAAGTGGGAAAGGGGCTTAATTGTAGTGTATGTAGCTTCAGTAAAAGCAATGAAACATATCTGCCTACTCCTTTTATTGCGTAGATAAATAGAAGTAGAAAACACAATGTCAACGAAAGAGTTTCAACACATAATGGAGAGACAATTTCTGATTAACGTGCAGGTCATTTAAGAAACCTTTTGGACTTCTGGTGGTGTTTTGAACCTTCAGGAAGGAACTACAAGCAGCAATTCCACTCCAGGTGAGAACCGCCATTGTACTGTATTTACTGGCAAATTCTGCAGAAAACCCTTTTTAGAGTACACAAATTAATTGAAAGGTTTGCGTACTGCTTCTACAAAGGAATATTGTCCAAAGTTATACATAAACTTATAGAACTGCCACAAGTTCAAGTAGCATGCGTTACCCAGTTAAACTCCGACTAAGGCGTATACATGACGGAGAAATTTGAATTCCAATTGCATTATCTGGGTGTCTTAATAGATAGTTAGACTAATGCGTTTACATGCACTTCAGTTGTCCAGTCATAGTCAGACTAAGGCAATAATTTGGTTTTCTTGACTGTCATGTAAATGTAGTGTCAGAAAAAAACTAGGGAGGATACCAGGAGAGGAGGTCACTGTGGTCACGAGGGGTCACTGGTTGTTACCTGGCCAGGGACTCGCTGTCGAAGTAGCAGGTGAAGGTGTGTCGTCTGAACTGGCGGACCAGCCGCTCCACCTTCTCCTCGTCCTCCTGCTGGATCTGGGCCCACGACTTCCCCCTGAAGGATTCTGGGACATGCCGAGACTCCAGGGGCGGGGCCTGGTCCTGCTTAGCCCCACTCCCAGACAGGTGGAGGGTGGAGTGGAGCTGATCCTGATAGACCTGGTCCTCCAGCAGCACCTGGAGGTCCATCAGACAGGTGAGCTCCTGTCTGGTTGACCGGCTCACCTGGTTGGGCGTCTGCAGCTCCACCTGGTGGCAACATGAGTTCAGGACAGAGAACATGTGAACCCCCTCCCCTCGATCCCCACACACACCTGTAGAGCTGAGTCCCAGTCATCGCTCACTGTCTCCGTAGAGGTGGGGAGGCTGAACTGAAGGTCCTTGAACTCCTCCTGCTGGCAGCTGCTGGAACTGCGCCCGTGGCAGAACCTCCGGATCACCTGAAGAGCAGTAGCAGCAGCAGACACTGGAACCAGAAGGTCATGGAGCAAAACCACAACAACAAAGAGGACTCAAAGGGTCACACCTCCTCCATTGTCTGGCCCACAGGGTACGGGGTGACCGGGGGGACAAGGGGGTCAGGGTTGTCCGAGGAGAAGAGCGCCTCCTGCTGGGTTTTCGGCCACCTCCCCCAGGGAACAGAGGGAGAGGATTCACTGCTTTTCCTCCTGTTGGTTTTTCTGTGGACCTTCCTGTGGACAGTGGGTGGAGCCTGGGCCTGTGGGGGTGGAGACTGGGCCTTTCCACAGGACGTGGGCATGCCCTCCACGCAGGTGGTCCTCTGGTCTTCTGCTCTGATTGGTGCAGCTAATCTGACCAGAAGACCAGCCTCACTCTGCTGGCCCAGTCTGCTGTCTGCTCCCTGATTGGCCGAGAGACGTTTAGTCTCACCTGACCCGGGTGTGCATTCCGGAACCTGGTCAGGCTCCCCCCAGGACAGCGGGGGGGCAGAGCCAGACGGCAGGTCGATGTCAGGAGGTCTGCAGGGACAGAAGGTGATATCACTCATTGTGGGTCATTGGAAAGGTCACTGTGGGTCTTTGTGAGGTCACTGTGGGTAATTTTGAGGACACTAAGGGTCATTGTGAGGTTACTGGGGGCCATTGTGGGTCACTGTAGGTCACAAGCTGGAGGTGCATTTGATTCGCTCAGTCACCTGGGGTCCTGGTAGCGGTGCGGGTGGTGCAGCAGGACGTCCTGCAGGAAGCGCTCTAGCAGGACGGAGCTGGTGGAGGTGGAGAAGCCTTGGGGGTTGGGGACTCGGGTGGTGGCCTGGATGGACTCCAGGTGTTTGAGGCTGGACAGGTGCTGAAATGACACGTTGTTACTGCGCTGCTCAACCTAATTGGCCACTGGGGTCTGTTGACCAAACTGGTGCTGCTACCTGTTCCAGGTTGCTGTAGAGGAGCCTGCAGTAGCCACAGTAGCCCTGCCTGCTGGGCTGATGGCCAGATGGCCCTGCCTCTGGCTCCGCCCCCATTTCTGGCTCCTCCCACATCCTGTCACTCAGCATCATGTTAAATAAATTTAAAACACTTTACAGAAAAAAGAAAAAAAATCATTATCAGTTACTATTAGATTATTATCAAGCAAACTCACCTGCTGGCAGCCTCCACCTTCCTGTCAGCTACAACACACACACACACACACACACACACACACACACACACACACACACACACACACACACATTCTCAAGGCTCATAGGACTGATTAGCTGTGTGTGTGTGTGTGTGTGTGTGTGTGTGTGTGTGTGTGTGTGTGTTACCTTTCTCTGAGGAGTGTGACATGCTTCTACTTGCTGAAGCTCTGAAACACAGAAGAGAAACAATCCAGGTCACCTGCACTCAGTTGGGTTCAAAGGTCACCTGAGGCTGAAGGTCTGTGGGGGGGCTCACCTGGGGGCCGCGTGCTGCCACTCCAATCACAGGGCTCCATCCCGTAGCTGAGGTGAGCCGCTGGTACGTTCCATGAGACTGGAGGAAATGAGTCAGTCTGAACGAGTCTGTCAGTCGATTCACACGGACGGAGCTCTAGCCGCACGAGTCTGTTTAATATTTTTTCAATTTAATTTTGTATATTTGAATAGTTGTTTAATTTTTCATCATTACCTATTTATGAATGTGTTTCGGGGGCTATGTGTTCTTGTGTGTATTTATCTTGCTACTGGACACCTGAAATTAGTATCTAATTGCTGCTAATGAACAGAATTACCAGCAATCAATAGAAACACAACTGTACTTCCGGTCATGCTGATTATCGAACTGTTGCTCGGAATATTTTTCTCCTAACCAATAAGACCAGTCAGTGACACTCAGGCGCCTGTGTTAGAATATGAGAGAAGCTTCTAGAATACGGAAGTCGGGGCAGACCCGAACCCGCTATGAATCGATTCCATATTCTTCAAACTAAAGACTAAGATGTGCAAAATGAAGTGATTGGCTGACGGGATGACCTGCGCAATGATTGGCTCGTTGCTGCTAACTAGCGCGAGCGCTACCAGTTCCGATGTAAACATCTCCGTCGTAACTGTCGGATAAACGGCAGTTTGCGATAAGTCAGTAAGGCGCTGGTGACGTCAACGCTGCTGTGTGTGTAGCTAGCAGTTAGCATGCTGTCGAGCGGACGGGTCGCTAGCGGCCCGTGGGCTGTGAGGGACCCAACTTCCAATCGACTACACCTGCTGCTACGGACCGCAGATTCGGTTCTTCACCTTCACCGCTCACTTGTGATATTTCTTCCGTCTTTCACTCCTCCGCCGAGATGCTGATGTTCCCGCCAGTCTTCTTCTGCGGCAGGAAGTCCGTCCAACAGACGGCAGTGTTGCCGCCTGGCGGAAATGGAAGGTCCTGCACTTGGGTTTCTCCACCAGATGGAGAGTGACACCAAGTGGACTTCGGGTGTACCTGCATCTCATGAACATCTTACGGCGTCACGCACTATACCAAGCGAGCCAAGTGACGTCACGTGTCGCCCTGATGACAATCAATGAAAATGAAAACAACGCACTGCTTTTGTTTGACTGGTTTTATTTTGGAGCACGTTCAGATCTTGTTGAAAGCTGCGACATCCATGGACTGGACATAATCCTCGAACTCGGAGATCTTCTCCTCCAGGATGTCTGTGCCCACCTGCAGAGCACCAACTACAGGTGAGTCCAGTATCACATGACACCCACAGTGACTTGTGCTGTGTCTCAATTCAGGGTCTGCACCCTTCAGACCGAGTGTCCTCCGTCTGAAGGAAGTGTTCTTCGAGTACCCAGCCTAGAAGGACGGACCAAACCCTGCCTCCCCGGTCACCACCCGGGACGGTCTAGCCTTCGGCGTATTTCCTCATTGCGTCACCGCCGTTTTCATAGCGTCAAGCTAACCATTGGTGCACCATCTATCGAAAAACCCGATCTTAAAACTGAATCTTACATTGATGTTGTCTTTGCCAGTACATGCCACTAATTTCAGCTGACTTCCCAGGATCCCACAATGCTTTGCAGCAGCACGCAAAGCATCATGGGATACATAAGTACACAAAGGATAGTAGCGGTGCATCCTTGGAAATCGTCTAAAACGAGTGCGCATTCCAAGTACGCATTTTGAGCGTCCTAAGCACCCTTGGGAATTGGGACAAGACTTCGCGCAGTGCTACGACGCAACTTCCTTTCAAAATGCGCACTTCAAGGATGCAGACCCTGAATTGAGACACAGCACAAGTTAACGTTACTGTTGCTGCCACTCACCTTGTCGTCCTCCACCACACAGCCGATCTGGAGCTTCTTGATGCCGTAACCCACCGGCACCAGTTTGGCTGAAACGACGAGATCACAGCTTATTCAAGACTCAGTGAGTCACTTCACAACTGATTCAAGACTGAATTTCATCTGCACGTGTCAGATTAAAAAGGTGTCATCTGGTGTTCAGCCGAAAGATGGTGAAAGAAATCATCATATGGTCTGCAGAGGCTCTGATTGGTTAATGGTGGTGGGAGGAAGTTCTTACACTGGCCCCAGATCAGCCCTTCCATCTGGATGCTGCGGACACACTCCTCCAGCTTGGCCATGTCCGTCTCGTCGTCCCAGGGCTTCACGTCCAGCAGCAGCGACGACTTGGCGATCAGCGTGGGCTCTGAGGGGGAGGGGCAGTTAGCGGTTAACATGGGGCTGGCACAAGAACAAATAGAACCGAAAATACAATTTTTCCATCGGCGAGCAGTGTCGATTCTTGGCGGAACTGACGGGGCAGTACACACAAGTGAGCAGCGCAGAGCATTCAGCGGATCATACGCAAGGTGACAATGAGATACTGTCTGACAGCCTCTTACTTTGTTATTTAAACTGAAACTTTCTCCCTTTACACCATCAGTGTACTCAAGAGCAGGAGAAGCAGAAGGAAAGTCACAGACTAACGCAGCA
Organism: Nelusetta ayraudi; assembly: GCF_046127955.1. Classification (NCBI taxonomy): domain Eukaryota; kingdom Metazoa; phylum Chordata; class Actinopteri; order Tetraodontiformes; family Monacanthidae; genus Nelusetta; species Nelusetta ayraudi. The sequence goes on along the minus strand of NW_027466054.1, from coordinate 687,050 downwards.
CAAACATAAAAAAAAAATTATGTTCTGGTATGGCTTATGAGATCAGGCCACTGTTTTATTTATTTGCAGATTTATAAGAACAATATTGTTTGAGGCCACTGCTGTTCTTTTTTAAATGTATGGTTATCCTTTGGCTGATAGCAGTTGGTACTGCAATTTAAATTCTGTGCGAAGAGATGTTGAAACGCAGTGATGTGTGGAACACATTCCGATAATGTAGTGAATTTAAAAGTACATGGGTTCTGATTTTTTTTATTGTAGTACCGAATTAGCATCAAGAATCGTGGAAATTCACAGGTATTGTATGGACTATTGAAATTCTGGTATCGTGACAACCCTACATGGGGCTAACCCAAAGCTAGCAGACAGGCAACATGCTTACACGCTGCATGTACTGTTAAAACACTTTTTCCATTCAGTTACACTCCACATATATTTTTTACTAACTGCCTCAGTGAACAGTGCATCTTCTGCATTTATAGAAAACAAAACGAGGTTGTTTTCTAGGGTTTCAGACTGTAGTATTGTGTTGCTGCTGTGAAGGCTGTTTGTGCCGTTTGCATCATCTCTTGGACGCATCTTTCCACTCTTGTCATTTCACTGCACATCCAGCATTAGACTAATAAAGTTCTTAACTCTTGAATTAGACTGGCTGCACCTACTTTTGGCCTTCTTGGCAGCGTACTCGGCCAGACGCTGCTCCTTGACCTTCTTGGCCTCATCGTCCTCCTGCAGGACCAGAGGGACACGTCACAACCAGTCGAACCCAGTCAGAACCCAGTCAGAACCCAGTCAGAACTAGGTCACTGCAGTCGCACCTCGTCTGAACCAAAAAGGTCCAGGTCATCATCGTCGTCGTCTTTGGCAGCTGGGGGGACAGGGCCAGAGGTGCTGTCAATCACCCCGGCCGGCCCATACTGACCCAGGGGCTTCTTAACACCTGGGAGGCTTGACAGGAAAGTGGGTGGGGCTTAGCTCTCGGTTCGGGCCAGGACGTAGGAGGAGGACGGGAGAGCCTCACCTGGTCTTCTGGTCATGGTAAGACCTGATGTGGTTGTACCACCGCAGCGCGTGGCACAGGTCTGTGGTAGGCGGGGCCTTGAGCACTTCAAAGACCGCCACGTCGGCCTGCGAGGGGACGTACCTGAGGACGGGCGATAACACGTGACGTCACTCTTTAACCATCGGCTCACTGCAGAAAAATACACACATTGGCCGGCGTATTCTAGGCCTTAAAACTACTTTAAACTGCACACACTGGCCCGAGCTGCGTTCACACAACCCCCCACACGCTCACTGTGCGCCATGTGGATATCGGCTAGCTACAATTAGCATGCTGCTACTTCACGTTAGCAATTCCTCAATGTAGAATTGCCAACTCGAATCTTTCGTCCTCAGCTTTGTAAACCGGAAACACTTAAGCCTGACTCGCTTCGACTCGCTCGAATTTTAACTGCGCTCAATTCTCCTGCTAGCTGCTAACCGCTAACCACAGGTGGTGCAGCAGAGCCAAAATGGCGGTGGCGGTACGGCCTTCACTGCTTCTTCTTCTTCTTCTTCCTCTTCTTCTGTCTATCTCCTCTATCTCCTCCTTCTCCTCCTCATCTGCTCCTCTCACCCTTCGATGTAGCTGCGGTCCGACAGGAAGTCGTTGAGCACTTTGAGGCCAGAGGCTGATTTCAGGTCGCCGAAGCCCATGATGAGGTGCAGGAGTGTCGTTCCTGAGCGGAGCGGCCGAAGGAAGGAAGGAGGAGCCGGGCAAGACGAGGCTTTATAGCCGAAGAGACTCCTCCTCAGCGTCGCCTTGGAGGAAGAGGAAGCGGAAGGAGCTTCCTGGCCGGGCCTTTCAAATTTAAAGTACGACTAACAAGCGGAAACCTTTTACAGTAAAACCGTTCAGAAATTATTTTTGTCAAGTAGGATTCCGTCATCCAAGATGAATAACTTAGCCGCGTTCAACCAATCCACAACACGTGTGTCCAGCCAGGCTGAATCGGTTGCACCATAAAATCCAGGATGTATATGTATATGTAATGAGCACATACGTATTTATCTAGCCAAGTGAAACGTATCCTGTATAAGCGCTGATTCCTTAAATAGACCCCCATTATCGAGGCCAGAATCAAGGATTCGCCATGACAACGAGAGCGGCGTCCTTTTCCCCGTCCGAGGTAGAAATCTTCACGGAGGATTATGAGGAGGTAAAAGAAGAAATGCAACACCACCACAGCGATTAAACAGAGAAACGCGTGGCAAAGTATCGCAGGCCGTCTGAATGCGTAAGCAGTGCACAAATACGAACTCGCTGCTCCGCTGAAATAATAATAATAATAATAATAATAATAATAATAATAATAATAATAATAATAATAATAATAATCCTGACTAGAAACGTTAGCTCCGTTTTTGCAACCTGGGAAACAATCGCTTATAACTCGGCCATTTCTGCGTCTACATGAAATATATTGGTATCGTCTTTTAGATGAGGGCTTTAGGAATCTAAAGGGTCTGTAGGGTCATATACCGGAGTGTGAATAACGGTGTAGGCATGGTCAGCTAAAAAACGGACAGCACATTTTTACATTTGGGCAATTTTCAATCATTATCAATCAAATATCTCACTTCCTGTTTTTCGTGCAAAACATTAGAGCATACAGGATGTAGATCTTGAGGAGAAGAACGTGTGGGTTTTTGTTGCACGAATTTTCGATGTTCCTAGAGGGCGCTATGGGTATTTTAGTATGCAGGCGTTTTAGTCAATTTTTATCGTACAGCGACTGTCAAGGGCTATAAAATCAAAATGGGGCAAAACGCTTCCGGATCATTCTTTTTATGTTGTCCTTCTGAAGGTCTAGTCTGTGTAATACAAAAGGTTTCAAACTGTGACTATTTACATTTGTTGTGTTCTGGGATTCTTGATGATGAGAGGCCTAACCCACCGTCCCGCCCTCTTCCCTCTGTCCCTTTTTTTTTTTTTTTTTTTTTTTTTTTACAAAAAAACAGAACAAATCCTGGTTCACTTCTAATTTCCCTAAACTTAACAACAATAAAACTAAAGTAGTCCTCATTCCCTTCAAATCCATACTCAACAAGACAAACATGACAAATCTTAAAATAAATAAAGGTCAATTGAGTTACGATGGTGTCTTTTTGTTTCATGTTTGCACCTTTTGGCCTACAAAGAGATGACACTAAGGACTGAAATTATGAAAGATTTTATCTGTAATCCTACCTTAGTGCTTGGAGGTTGAAACACTAGCATCATTCATAAGGTTAGAAGAAAGGTGCTTCATGTACCCTGAAATGCAACTTCTCAGAAATATTAAAACTTTATGGTAATAAAAAGTGAGAAGAGTAACGGTTGAATTATCTATCCTTTAAGGTAGTAGATATTGACTTCTGGTATCTTTTGAGGGATGGCAGCTTAATTAGATAGCTCCCAACAAGAGTATTTAAAACGGCCTCAAAGTGAATAAACAAACCACCGAAGTGCACAACAACGGAAAAAAAAAATCAAATGTTTTAAAAATTATTTCCGTGAGAGCCATACAATATTTGTAATTTTAAAATTAGTAACTCTTACAACTAAATACAGAGATTTTGCCAAACTGGAGTCTGAAGGAAGCGCTGGGGCCGTTTCCACATCTAACCTCCGCGCCTCTCCTCTCCTCTCCTCTCCTCTCCCTTTTTCACTGTGTCTGTGGTGCGTGGGGGCAACTATCCTGGCATCAAAATGTTGTTTTAATGCTGTGAAGAAAATGAAAGTATGAGAGCGAATTACAAAACCGCCACACGCACGTAGTGTCCAGAAATGCCACTGCCTGCGCTAAACTTGCGCACAGTGGCACTTCTGCTCTAATTGTGTGATGACCCTCTCAAACGGTTTTGCCTGTTATCCCTCTGTGTGCCGGTGTGAGGAGGTGTGTCAGGAGAGATTGGTCACACCTGAATCTCTTTTCAATCCAGGCTCCTCGTCCTTTATAAAATGGCTGCCACCACAGCCATCTCTCTCTCCCTACACAGCAAGCAGGATGCTGGTTTGGTCATGTTTGGGATTGCATTTGTTTAATTATTTTTGTTCATAGTTTTACTTTACTCAATAAATCTTTTGTTTAATTCAATTCTGTGACTCAAGCCTGGTTCATGACAAAGTGGGGGCTCGTCAAATCCAAATTAGTTTTGTGGGAGATTCACACAGAGCTTTGTGCTGTGGGAGAGAGGTTGGTTCAGTCTTTTGTCCTTCAAACATTTTGTTTTGTAACCGTGCAGGTCATTTGTTTTTGGCATTGTGGTTTTGGAGTTTCTTTCCCCTGTTAGGTCTAGATGGCGGGTTCTGTTTAGGGAATCTGTTGAGCTTTCATAAATAGTGTGGTGGTGAATGTGGGCAGAGCTGATTCGTTTGTTTCAGCTCAGGAACACCTCAGTGGCTTCTGGAGGATCGCTACTTTTGCTGCCCACTGATTTAGTGTGTATAATAACCACTCGCAATTAGCCACTGGAAAACTAGGGTGGAGATAATTAGTTTTTGGGTTGAGGTAGTGGGGAATTGAACTCTATTTTTTTCCCATTCTTTTCTCTCTTTGTGCCATTTGAGAAGTAGGACCTTGCACTGTTGAGTGACCTCTACTTTGGGTGAGTAAATAAAAATTACTTTGGTAGAGGAATTTGTTGAGGCTCCTCCAGTGGAGTTATTGGAGCGATGCACGAAGGACCAGTTGATTAAGCTTGCTGAATATTTTAAGATTGAATTGACTGACAAGCGTTTGAAAGAAAAATATTAATGTTATTTTGAAAAGTAAAATGGTGGAAGAAGGAATCTTGTCTGTTGATGACCTGGTTAAACCCAGTCTGATTTTTTTTTCCCAGTGGAGACCCCTACAGGTTTAACATTTGAACAACAAAAGCAACTCTTGCTGTTAAAATTTGATCATGAAACCAGAATGCAGCATAAACAATTAGACCTAATAAAAGCAGGGAAGTTGTTGGGTGAGGGTGGTGTTCAGGAAAAACCTTTGTTTAATGTTGCAAATAACCTGAAATTACTTCCTAAGTTCAGAGCATGAGCCAGACCTGTTTTGTTTTTTTTCACTGTGCTCGGTGCTTCAGGTGCTCAGGAGTGGTCTGATGAAGAGTGCACCTTGTTATTGCAGTGTGGGCTAACAGGTAAGGCACTGGAGGGAGGCCTATGCTTCTTTGACCGTTGCTGAAAGTAAGGAGTACAAGAATGTCAAATCTGCAGTGCTGCAGGTGTACGAGTTGGTTCCGGAAGCTTATTGTCAGCGCTTCTATGAAGAGAAGAAGGGACAAAAATCTACAACACGGTGGAGGATGCGACGGCGGACCTGGCCAGTCCAGGGATACCGGTGAAAATCATTGAACCGCCGGCGACCCTCAGAGAGAAACTACAGGGGTGGTCATCGTGGCAGAGCGCGGGGGAGAGGAGGAGCTGCAGGATACAAAGAGAGGCTGCAAGTATTGAGACGGGAAGTTAACTGGAGCGACTTAAGGTGAAATGTTGAAGAAGTGGACTATATGTTGAAATATAATTAATGTTGGGTAAAATGGGTGGGAATTTTCTTTTGTTGGGGTGGATCACAGTTGAAGGCCCCCAAGCTCAGGGAGTTAATAGGGGTTCTCCTTCAGTGACTAAGGGAAGTGGTGGATTTATTGCACTGCTGGGAAGTGTGGCTGGGAGCATTCATGCTTTGGTTCCGTTTGGTTTCTTTTCATCTTTTCTTACTTGTTCTTTTTTCATGGGGGGTTACCTGCTGTTGCTATGTTTATGTTGAATGTGTAATTTATGCATCCACATGGTTGATGATCCAGTGAAGATTATTTCTTTTAATGTCAAAGGGGTTCTAAACGTGATTAAGTTGAGTAAGATATTAAGCAAACTAAAAAAGAAAAAGCTCAAATTGCTTTACTTCAGGAGACGCACATGAACCAAACGGATCATCTACGGTTGAGAAGAAAGGGTTTTAAACATGTCTTCTCCTCATCTGTCAAACATAATCATGAAAGAGGAGTGGCTATACTAATCTCTAGTTCACTCATATGAACACATGAACCAGCGACGATGAAGGCAGATTTTTTTTTAGGATTATAGGAAGGATAGAGGGGTTGGAAATTACAATATTAAATGTATATGCTCCTCCTGGGAGTGACTGGGTTTTTCTTTACAGAAAAATGTCCGATTTAATGGTTGGCTCGCAGGGCACAGTTGTCTGTGGGGTAGACTTTAATTTCAGACTTAATCCCACAATAGATTCCTCGAAGTCAGCTCATCAAGATACTCCACTCACAAAAAGTGAACCTGTATTTGGAAGAATTGGGAATAATTGGTGTGTGGAGAGAGCTACACAACAACTGGAGATTATACACACTGTTCAGGTTCATTCAAAGTCTATGCCAGGCTTGATTATTGTTTTTATGTTTAACGTGGATATATTTAAGATTAGAGAATTTGAAATTTTAACAAGGGATTTATCAGACCACAACCCTATCGCTCTCTCCCTACGGGTGACTAGGAAAAAATGTAACATCCCATGGAAATTTAATTCGGATATATTTAACAACCCCAGCATAGTATCTAAAATTAAGGAAAACTTAAAAAGAATTTCTAGAAATTAACGACACTGGGGAGGTGTCACCAACCATTATATGGGATACACTTAAGGCTGTAATGAGGGGTAAATCATATCACCTCTTATTTAAAGAAAATGAAAGGCTAGAAACTAGTACATTTACAGGCCAAACTAAAGATAAAACAATGTGAAGATGTAAACAATCCAAATTCTACTGTAAAACAGGAAATTAGGAAAATACAAGGTGAAATTAATGATATATACACACAGGAGGTCCAGAAGAACTATTATGAGAGATATTATGAGTTAGGAGGAAAATCAACAAAATACTTGGCGTACAAATTACGTAAACAGGAAGAAAGTGCTATATATAAGATTAAGAATCCTAAAACAAACAAAATTGAAACTAAAATGGAAAATAAATAATAAAACCTATTACAGGAGGAAATCCATGCCTCTATCACCAGACTAAAGGTTGGAAAGGCAGTGGGACCAGATGGCTACAACGCCCTGTGGTATCGCAACCTAAGGTCAGAACTAGTCCCACTACAGACATTTAATTACGTTTTACAGGAGGGACTAATCCCGCCCTCCTGGAGAGAGGCAACTATCACTGTCATCCCGAAAGAGGGCAAAGATGTAAAAGAATATGGGAATTGGGGTGAATTCCAATTCCTCCCTTAACCCGCAATCTCAAAAATGCGTGCTCGCGCGAGGTGCAGGTTCTGTCCCGATTCTAAGAACGTCAAGTTGAGGGACGAGTTTAAGGGCTGTATCGCACTCAATATTGAGATTCTCCGGCACCACCCTTGGCAGTAAGGGCTACCCAGAAGGCATTGCGTATTTTCGCCAAGACATCTTCGAAAAAGATGGCGATGTAAAAGCGAGCTACAAATGGAAGTATTTTCTTAATTAATAAAGATATAAATATTACGAAACCATTTTATTGTCTTAGTTTAAGACTTTTTTTATGGATTATTGACATCGTTGTTGCGTAACTTTTTTTTTTTTTACTTTACGAGGTTTGTCAACCGGACCGGCGGTCCCGGCTTCACGTTACTTGTGTACCTCGTTGTGTAGCGAAGGAGGACTTCTTCCTTTTTTGCCGTCTTTCACTTTTTCTCCTTCTTCTTCGTCGTTGTCGTCTTCTTGACAGACTGGACGTAGCTTTGGTGTAAGGCCGCCCCCCACAGTCTGAAGACGTAACTGCACTTAAGGGGTGTCCCATTTCTAAGCCCTTACATTTATTTTTGAGGGCCAAGATTGAGGGCCAAGATTGAGGGCCAAAGATTGAGGGTTAAGGGCGAGGGTTGAGATTGAGGAGTTAAGGGAGGAATTGGAATTGGCCCTTATTGTCCAATCAGTGTTCTCAATTTAGATTATAAATTGTTCACCTCTATTCTCACCCGCAGATTGGAGAAGCAGCTGCCTGACCTCATCAATTTAGACCAGACTGGTTATATTCATTACAGATAAACAACTGATAAGATCAGAAGAATACTACACATTATAGGACAAATACAAAATGATAAAATTGCAGCAATTATTGGGAGTTTAGATGCGGAGAAAACTTTTGACTCTGTCAGATGGACTTTCGTATGCAAGGTGTTGGGGAAGTTTGGCTTCCAGGAAAAATTCATTAAGGTGATTCAAACGCTCTATGATAAGACCCTCAGCCCGTATCAAGGTTAATGTGTCCTTTAACTTAAGTCGTGGGTGCAGGGTTGTGCAATCTCACCACTCCTCTTCGACCCATTAGTTGAAGCGCTGGGTCAATCAATAAGACAAAATGAAAACATCAAGGGTATTGTAATGTCAGGAGTCGGACACAAGGTGGCGATGTTTGCAGATGACGTGTTGGTTTGCCTTGGGGAGTTGGAGGGATCATTTAACAAACTGATGTCTGCTTTGACTGACTTTAGCTACCTCTCGTGATACAAAGTTAACATCTCAAAGACCCAGGTGATGACGTTAAATTTTACAGTTCTGTCTTCTCTACTCAAGAGTAAGTAAGTAGGTAAATTGGGAAAATGAGAACATAAAATATTTAGGGATATGTTTGACCAGGGATCTTTCCGAACTCTTCTGGGCAAACTACCTATCAATATCTTCGGCGATAAAAGCAGACCTGCACAGATGGAGTCTGGTACCCTTTCTAAGCTTCAGTTCAAGAATAAGTGACATCAAAATTAATCTACTTCCCTGACTACTTTATCTATTTAGGAATTTACCTGTTGAAGTAAGTGAGGATTCATTCCGTGATTGGGACAAATGGATCTCCAGGTGTGTTTGGCAGGGTCGAAAGAATTAAATACGCTGCAACTAGCGAAGGAAGCTGGGGGGATGGGTCCATGAGAACTATTACTATGCCGCTGAGATTACCCCCCTCCTATACTGGAGCAACGAACCGTATACGGCATTTGGAGGGAGTTGGAGTCCAAACTGTCAGACTCATTTCCAATTCAAGCTGCAATCGCAGATGAGGGCCTAATGCGTAAGCTGCAGGGGCTGGGGAACCCATGGCTGACCCACTCACTACTAACTTGGCAGAAGGTGATTAATAAGTGTGTGTAACACTAATTATATGTTTGGCTACAGTTAAATGTAATATAACAGACTAATGCAAGGAGCTGTGTGAGTATTAATGAAACACAAACACAGAATTGAATGTTCCGGTAGTATATTTAACAAAAGATGCTTGAAATTCTTCAAGATAACAGTCAGAGAAAAAAAAAGAATAATGTAGCAAATCAATTAATCAGTCAATTAATAAAGTCCTACTAGTAGTAATTCAATCAATCAATTGCAATTTTCTCCAAGGCACCTTTTAACTTATCATATATATCATACTTTCACAATATGGAAATCATTCAATCACTTGAAAGAATTTTAACCGAATAAACAAAAATCAAAAGGCACCATCAAAGTAAATCAATTTCTCACTACAATGGGTTATGTGAATGTGAATGTAATTGTTCTCATTAACAGTAAGGCCAGTTAAGTCCTACCACACCACTGGGAAGGCGCATGAAGCAGCAGACAGGTGTGAGGCCGGCCAATGTGGTAGATGAAGCTTGGTCCACAAAGTTAAATTTCAGTTTTTCCAAAGGTGGCTCGCCATCTAGTCTGAGTTCCAGTTCTTCGTCTCCAGAATCCAGGTTTCTTTCAGTCCTTAAAAGCCTGACCGGTGTCCAGCCAAAGGAGTTGATCCACAGAAGCAACACATTCGGATATTCGCAAGAGTACTGTGGAGTTGTGGAGTGGTTGGGAAAGCTTGTTAGCATTAACATGGTAGCACAAGTGTGTTATCATTACCATGGTTGCTAGACCGCTTCCATACTAGTACTTAGGAGATGGAACTCACCAATTCTATGAAAAGGAAGTGAATCATAGGAGAGGACAAAAGCCTTGCATGGTTTTTGGCTCTCCTGAGAGATGTCCAGCACGTTTATTTTACAGACTTTTTTAGAATCAAGTTTGAGTGGTTCTGCTGCTTCAGGTGGATGGCTTGGTGAGTAATGAATGAACAGGTGGTGTGGTGTCACTTCCTCCTCCACCCAGCAAACAGGAAGGATGACAGATCTCAGCATCTGATTGGCTCAGGTGTTGTGAGTGATGGGTGGAAAAGCCAACAAGGAGGAGGTGAAAAGTGACGTCATGTTGGACAACCATGAACTATTAAAGTGTTCCAGGATTTTATGAGTGCTGCATGTGACATACACAGAATGCTGAGGCTGTTTAGATGGTTTGACATGACTCCAGCTTTAAATCGTGGTCAACGCTTGGTCTCACAACATTCTTGTCACTCACTAAAAAAAAAACTTTGTACACAGCTTTGATGTTCTGCACGAAAAACACAGATTGCAACAAAATGATTTTCAGAGATATCAGCAGCTATGTTCCTACATCAACTGTGAATGTAAAATGACAGGCCTCTCAGATGTCGAATCAGAATTTTTCCACATCCTGAAAAATGCCTTGACCATTGACCCCGCCCACCTCCATTTCTAAATTGTACACAGCTACATCCCATGCCACCAAGCAAAATATGCAATACATAAAAGATAAATGGGAAAAGGAGACATGGATGAAGATCTCTGAGGAGACTTGGGGCAACATATGGTAATTTCAATGGTCAACATCCAACTCCATGGCTTGGAGAGAACATTGCTGGAAGAACATCATTACATACTTCAAGACACCACAACAAGAAAAATATAAAGGCACAAACATGTCATGCTGGAGGCAATGTGTATCGACAGTAGCTAACCACTACCATATCTTTTGGGACTGCCCCAAATTGAAAGGGTTCTGGAAAGGTTCTCCTTGAAAGACTGCTGGTCTTTCAAGGAGGGGAGGCTCATTTTCAGCCTACATTATAAAATGCATTCGTTTACTTATACGTAAATTCTGCCCTCAATTGCTTTCAAGAAAATGACCAGGAGAGCTAGGCTGCTTAAACTGCCTTGGCCCATTGTGTTGTGGGTTCAAGACTTGAGCTGCTTTAAACTGGAGAAGCTCCTCTCTACAACTGTAGATGTAGCTCAAATTGTTGCCACCAATGACAAGTTTGTACAGCTGAGGTATTGCACTGTCCAACTCCATGTCTTTCAGAAACACCAAGAAATCACACAGCTTTCCTCTGTTGCCCTGCAAGTCCTGGTTTGAATACAGGACTCGAAGTTCAGACCTCAGTCTCACTGAATCAAAGCCATAACTTTTTAGGACACATATTATCTGCCATTATGTGAAGCTTGCTGGCAGTTAGCTCGCTAGCTGGAGCTACTGCGCGAGGCTTGTATGAAGTGTGACCGCCTGTGAGTGCTTTGTGACGGGGGAGAGACACAGCCGCTCCCGCTGTGTCAGAAGTCAGAGTCTCGCAACACAAGCAGCTGCAGTCTACAGAAACATCAGAAATAGACGCTAGAATTGTCGCTGGATGTTTTTAACAAAGACAGAGTCTTCGGATCAACTCAAAACAACGGAATGAAAAACTTGAAAACTGCTTCGGCTGATGTTTATACCTCAAGATCGTTGATTTGCTCATTTCACTGTCAATCAAAAAAGGGCTCCGCCTCAAACAGATCATCCAATCATCATGCAGAAGCTGAGCATCCGGGCCATGGATATATTATAAGAACTGGATACCAGACCGGCAATATGGCGGCGGGACGATTTTTCCCAGTGGCCACTCAAGGTACTGCAACAAAAAAATTCCATGGGACCAAGAGGCATTTTCCCCATTGACCGCAATACAAAAATAAACGTCTGTAAAAAGGCTAGCAGGACACCTCCTGCCAAACTCATGCTTTATAATATAACCTTTTTATTGTATATTTCTATTCATAGACTTTTTGTCTCTCTGAATAGTTTCTAAAGGCTAGAAAATCCCCACAAAAGTCTACATTCTGATAGTAACGTCACGGCTTTGTACGCGCACGTTCAAAGATTGTGCGAGCTATATCCCGGGAGCGCGTATTATTATTATTATTATTATTATTATTTATAAAATTTCGAAACAACATCGTCAGTTGTTAATTTCCACGTTTGTACGGTTCGTGAGCACACACGTCTGTCAGTGACGGTCTCCACACTGACACAACTGCTTATGCTCTATTATCCCATCAATGCAGAAGTCAAAAAGTTTTTTGGACCCACGCGCTGGGTGAGCAACTTCATTGAAATGAATGGGACGCCATCTTGGACTCTGGGGGCTTGGTCCGGGCCAGCCGAGGCCAGCCCACTGCCCCATAGACCCCCAGAGACGCTGAGCGTCCGATGGGCGGGACAAAGCCTAGCATTTATACAATGGCCGTCAAGTTTCGCTGCAGTTGAACAACCCACTCTATACTTCCCCATTGAATTCAATAGACGCTCAGCGTCTGCACGAGGGGTGGCCAAACTTTATTTGCAATGGGCCACATGACAGAACTGCATCGTGTTGGCGGGCCACGAAAGTGTTGTTGACGGGGGGGTCGGAGTGCTGGTTGGAGATTGGGGACAGAGACACGTAGCGGGCTGTAGTTTGGCCATGCCTGGTCTACACGGTCTCAGCACTGTGACGCTGAAGGGATGAATGAGAAGAAAGTCGTGTCAGTTACCTGTGATAAGAAGCTGATTCTGAACAAAAGATGAACGCGTTATATCGCATATTTAGAGAATGAAATGTACACACAACAGTACATATTTGACCAGCAATGATTTTCTGACATTTTAGGGGAAGCTGAGCTTCCCTTGCAGTCTTAGAGCAATCGCCTCTGTTCTGGAAGGATATTCGGTCTTCATTAAGCGCAGCTTTTAACACCCAAATACCTCTTAATTTTGAGGCCTTGTATAGGTCATGTTACTTTTTTAAATATAGGCGAGAGATTAAGTTATTGCAATGGTTTTTGGTGGCAAGTAAAGAGACCATCACTACGAAATGGCTAGCCCAGACACCACCTACTCTAGATGACTGGTTTGGAACCATCCTAGAAATCTTTAGGATGGAAAAATTGACCTTTCAATTAAGAATTCAACAAGACAAATTCTACCAAATCTGGAATAAATGGATTTTATTTTTTAAGCCCCATGAGAGCAGAATTTTCATGATCTTACTGGTATGGTATTTTTTTCTTCCAATTTACTGATTTCATTTTTGTATGGTTAGTATGTTATATATACATGTATATATCATTATTATTATTACTATTCATTTTTTTTCCTTTTTGTGGCAGCGGTTGACCCTCCGGTTCCTATTTGTTGTTCACTGTTCTTGTGAACTGTTTATCTCACAAATTTATGTTGTATCAAAATCTTATTACAAAGTAGTATTTGTCATTCTACCGGTACAGGCTTAAAGAGGAAGTTGGCTGTTTTCCCAGGAGTGCAAGATACCAGGACATAAACAAAAAATGGAAGGACTTTAATCTATATCATCTTTAATTCTGTTGGAATGTGCAATTTCCCTGTCCATTCCAAATAAAGATAGAATTAAAAAACAAAAAACAGATAGTAAGTATCACAATGACATTGAATTGAAATAAATGTACAACGATAATAAACTAAGCATTTGCAGCTCGTGAGGGGTGAGGGTGTAAACCTCAATAAAATGTGGCAAGCCAAAAAGGAACCCCAGATTCTCGGGTAATAGTCATGCACGCTAAACATTTGGCCAACGGGATATCCCCTAGGCCAAGTAGCCAGGGCGCATGACCAACTGGAGGCATAGTGACAGGACCGTCAACTGTCACAAAAAGAACCTCATGTTACTCTTTGATGTGTATTCATGTTTATATGGGATGTGTATTTTTTTATATATGATGCATGGGAAAGTATAAGTTATGTTATAAATGATCAAATGATTGCAACATTACCTCAACTAATTTATCTATAATGATTGAAAATAAATGATTCCAAACATTGAAATAATGACAGTGGTCTAACGTGATAACAATATGTAGCGTTCAGTGGAATAACTATTAGTTTCTGTTGGCGGTGACTGCTTACTGAGATAACCCTGGAGCTACTTCCAGTTGCCATGATGGTGAATCACAACCCTCACCTGGACACAAACATGTGGTCCAACCTGTCCTGCAGTTACCCGACTCACTCTGAATGGATGCTGCTCCCCCATTGGATGACTGATCAGTAAATCTGAGCACAGCTGAACGCTGTGGGACCAGGAAGTTACTAGTTTGAGAGTCTTAACCAGAGGAGACGGAATCACAAGTAAAGAGTGATGGGTCAGACCAGCAGCTGCACTTCTGCTCAGGTGAGTGAGTCACCTGGACTCAACCAGAACCACCTGTCCCGGTGATCTAGATCTGTGTCTAGCACACAGGATGTCTGACAGCTGGAGACTGAAATAGAAAACGGGGGCAAAACAGGTTTTCATCTACGTTTGTTGAACAACTGGACTTGTTTTTTTTATTGTGTTGATTTTAATACTAGTTCACATCATGGATTTTCTTTTTTTTAAGACATGGGCTAAGGTCATGTGCAACTGCTAACAGCTAACCGCTAACTGGTTTGACCTGCCTCCAACTCTGAACGTCCTCTGGCTTTCTGTGTGTATGTGTGTGTGTGTCTGTGTGTGTCTGTGTGTGTCTGTGTGTGTGTGTGTGTGTCTGTGTGTGTGTGTGTGTGTGTGTGTGTGTGTCCAGGTGGTCTTGGTGGGCCTGGACTGTGCTGGGAAGTCGACCTTGCTGGCCAGGCTGCTGACTGGACAGGTGAGTCCTGCCCAGGTGCTGCACCTTCCTGATTGGTCAACAGGTGAATATGTTTCTCTGTCGTTTTTTTTCCCCTCAGCTGATGGAAACGTCTCCGACCATCGGGTTCAACGTGGGAACGTTGGATGTGGACAAGAAGACATCTCTGACGGTGTGGGATGTTGGAGGCCAGCAGGGCATGAGGCCCAACTGGAGGTAACCTCACCTCCCCACTCCTGACCCCTTACCCGCCTCCATGAGGTCACGTTCTCTGCTCCTCTTCAGGTTCTACCTGGACGACTGCCAGGCTATAGTGTTCGTGGTGGACAGCAGTGAGCCGTCCCGCTTGCCAGAGGCCCAGAAGGTCCTGAAGAAGGTCCTGAAGAATGAAAAGCTGAGGAACGTTCCTGTCATGGTTCTGGCCAACAAGAAGGACCTGCCGGACTCCATGACCATCCGAGAGGTACCCAGAAGTACTCACACTGTGTACATAAGTGAAAGTATGGAAACTACTCTGGTAAAAGTACTAATTCAACTTCTTTACTCAAGTAAAAGTAAGAAAGTACAGTTTCTAAAATGTATTTAAGTAAAAAGTATATATATTTTTTGTCATTACTTGTTTATAATTATGCCAAAAAAGGAAAGATTTGTCTCAAAATAATGTAGACTGAAGTGACCCCAGTGACCCCAAAGCCGATGATTTCCTAAAAAAATGTCCCTCAAAAACATGATGCACTTTTCTATTGAACTACACAAGAGCAGAGTTCAAGTGGCTCCACTTTGAACAGCAACTACTGGAAATGACTGAACAGAATTTGTATCTTTGAAACAGTTTTAAACACAAAAAAGGTGTGCGTTTTCATTGTAAGAATCAAAAAGTACACATATCTGTGTACACACATAGGGAGACACAGTAACAAGTTGTCAGAAAAAGAAATACTCAAGTAAATTACAGATACCTGACAAATGTACATGAGTGCAGTAACAAAATATTCATACTTTTTTACTTCTCCACCGCTGCCTCCCCCTCCTCGTGCTCCTCTGTGTTCTCCCCCTCCTCCTCTTCATCCACCCTCAAAGATCTCCACTCAGCTTCAGCTGCCCTCTTACACCGACCGGCTGTGGGAGATCCAGGCCTGTAGCGCCCTCCAGGGGCTGGGCCTCAAGCAGGCCTTCATGTCCATCAGCAAGCTGATCAAGAAGACCTGAGGAGGACCGAGGGTCGGGGGGCTTTATTTATATTTATTAAAAACTTTATTTAAATGACAAATGTTTGGGCCGTTACTCTGAAACACGAAGGTCATTTATGCTCGTTTGAAGGTCGAACTTGGTCCTAAATCACGATCATTGAGCAGCCAATGACAGATGACATCATCTCCTGCTGCCAGCCGCAGAGGACGACTTGATGAGTTCAGGGGAACCAACAGTCTTAAAACAAAACTCCAAATCCCTGTAATCCTGAAGTACTGTGGAGTAACAGCAGGGAGAGTTGTTGCTCCTTCAGACCTTCACCATGTCCTCAGTCAGAGATGTTTCAGTCACTGGATGTGTCTCAATTCAGGGTCTGCAGCCTCCGTCAGTCGGCGGGTCCTTCGGAGGACGAACCCAAACCCGCCTCCCCAGTAACCATATGGGACGGTTTAGTCTTTGGTGTATTCCTGGTTGCATCACCGCCGTTCCTAGGATTCCATAGGATCAACCTAACCATTACTCAGTATTAGCAGTCACATATTTTAACTAAATAACATATTATTTAAATATAAATAATATATACACATAAATAATATGTTATATGACGTTTGATGTTCAAATAAGTAAAAAACCCTATGGTAAAAACTTAATATTTTATGTGAAGTACTTTATTTATAAATTTATATGTTGTGTCTTTGCCAGTAGATGTCGCCATTTTCAGCTGGAGTCCCAGGATCCAAGGATGGTTTTCAGCCGCACGCAAAGCATCCTGGGCTACGGGAGGCCACAAAGGACAGTAGTGGTGCATCCTCCAAATCGTCTAAAAGGAGGACGCATTTGAAGGGAGGATTTGGAGCATCCTTCGAATGTTAATGAATTGGGACAGGCCTTTGCGCAGTATTGTGACGTAACTGGCCTTCAAATGCAGCTTTCGAAGGCAGCAGACCCTGAATTGAGACACAGCCACTGAGGTCCCGGCTCCATGTTGTGCTCAGCAGTGGCGCCTCCAGAAATTTTTCATAGGGGTGGTCAGATGGGGACACTTAAAATCTTGGGGTGGCACACCAAAACTAAAAGCCATAATTTCAGGATATCATTATACTGCTGTAGTAAACCAGCCAGTAGAAAACTATCAGAAAGACTAAAGGAAATGCTTACTGATATACTTTGGTTTATTGTGCTACATTTAATGTTACTAATGATCTAATGTGCACAGACTCTGCTCTGCTCTTGACTGGGAGATATCTATGCTAAACCAGAGGCAAAATCAGTTATTCTGACATTAAAATAATAATAATAGTGGTAATAATACATGTCAAAAACCCGTCAAAAAGCTGCTCTAACAGGTGCTGTAGCGGCACTATTTAGCACTTAAAAAGCAAACGTTACGACGCATACTTCCCTCTCTTCTTTTACGAAAGAATATTTTGACTTCATGGCTTATTTTGACTTACTGAGGCTCGGCTCCAATCGGAGCCATGCCGATCGGAGCAGAGGGAGCCGAGCCGATGGGAGCGCTCTGATTAGAGCCAAGTTCAGTTTTTTGCTGTGAGTGAGGGAAGATCAAAAGCGGCTTGCCTGGCTGACTGCGCATTTGGGATGAAATGGTCAGTACCCTACTACAATCTATACTTGCCAGTGGGGTGGCCAGTAAATTTATATAGGGGGCCCTGGCCACCCTGTGGTGGCACCATTGATGGTCAGAGTGCAAAGGGTTGTGACCCCTGACCTCCCGCTACTTCGTCTTCCTGTGTGGCTGGTGCTGGAGGTGGTGCAGGCGCCTCAGAGACCCCCAGGACTGAAGCAGCAGCAGCAGCGGCACCAGGACCCACAGCCCGTTAAAGAAAACCAGGTAGAGCCACAGGTGCATCCAGTGAGAGGTGTCCAGGTGAGGGCTGCCTAGCAGCCAATCAGGACAGAAGGTCATCCAGCCGCCGTACAGCTCGCACACGCTCAGAACGATCTGCAGGAAGTGCCTGTAGGACAACAGCAGTCTGAGTACTAGAGTACCTCAGCAGCGCCACCTGTTGGAGGGCTATCAGCTGCAGTGCTGCAGTCCTGCAGTAGTTGTTGTACTGTAGTACTGCACTAGTTTCACCTGTAGCGTTGCTGTAGTTTTCCTGGTAGTTTTACCTGTAGTGCTTGTCCTTGAGAAGAGCGTGGATGAGCAGCAGACCCAGCAGGGAGTCGAGGACAACAGTGAGGATTTCGATGGCGACGATGGTGGGGTCAGAGATCAACCAGCGGCTGTCCGCCTTGCCATACTCCTTCCCTGCAGACGGAGGGATGAAGAGGAGGAGGAGGGATGAGCAGAAGGATGCAGTAAAGATGGACGAGTCTCTTCTTCCTCCTCTCCCTCCTTTTGGACTTACAGAGTTCAGCAAGAGGACCTTCAGATGACTCCACTGTCCCCACGAGGGACATGTAGACAAATGGCCCCTCCTGGTGGAAAGGCAGTCAGACAGTCAGACAGTAAGACAGACAGACAGACAGACAGGTGGTGGTGGTGGGGCTCCTTGCTCCTGATTGGTCCTACCAGGGTCAGGTGAACGATGATGTCATAGAAGAGCCACAGTAGGACCCACCAGTCCACCCTAGAGCTGCGGCCGCCGTAGCGCCGTGCTAGCAGCAGGGCTACAGCTAGCTGCAGGCTACATGCTAGCAGAGACAGCAGGGAGACCAGAGAGAGGCCAGGGGGTGCTGTGGAGCCCATCTTTAATCTTCCGTCTGACCTCCTCCTCGTGGTGATGTTACTCCGTGAACCTTTCTCCCTCTGACTACTTGAAGAGACTCAGCAGGTTCCACCCCCTCATGGCTGCTTGCTGAGGCAGTAGGAGGCCACACCCACAGCCCTCTGATTGGCCCTGGAGGAGAACACCCTCCTCTGCTGATCCTGACCTCTTTCCCTCCTCAACGGGAAGTTGAAGGTGGAGAAGCGCCGCCCCCTTGTTGACTCTTTGGAGTTCTGCTCTTTGGACTCTGGGCTGCTGGTCGTGTGACTAGCTGGTCATGAGACCAACTGAGCTGCACTCTGTGAGCATGCTCAGTATTCAGCTGCCTAGATTCAGGACGTCCAGATCAACTGATGTTGTTGTTGTTTCTGTTGATTTCATGATGTGACACCTGTGATCATGTGACCTCATTCAGACAGTCAGTGAGACAGACAGCCAGTCTGTGAGTCAGTCAGTGAGACAGTCAGTCAGTCAGTCAGTCAGTCAGTGAGACAGACACAGAGACAGACAGGTGCTCCAGACTTTAATTTGTGATTCCACACACCCGATGAGCGGGACTCTCACAGGTACACTATGTGAAACAGGAAGTGCTCTTTGGCAGCAGGAAGCTAGCATCGTTGTTCAGAAAAGAAGAAGAAAATTTAATACGAGCTGCTGGTGGTTAGAAGCTTTGACCAACGATAGTGAAACTCTGAAGACTCAAAGCAGCAACAAATCCTCAGTGATTCGATTGATGGATGATAAATTATCATCAGTTCCTCTGTGAGAACTCTGTGATAATGTGATTGGTCGGCCTGGTCTTAGCTCAAGTTCCTCCAACATCTCAGGAAGCCTTCAGGAACACAAGAGGAACTCTAGAGGAAAGCAGGTGGAACCACTGGTGTGGAACCTTTGAGGCCCCTGGAGGTGATCCAGGAACTCTGACTTTTAGATAGAAGGTCAGAGGTCACAGCCTGAAGGCCGATTCTCTGTGCAGTGCCAAACAATAACTACTAGAATGAGCAGCTTCTTGGCCATCTCCAGGTTACACCCGGACTTGCTCCTGCTGAGTGGAGCTATTGGATCCTTCAGGCCAAAGAACTGGTCAGAAATGGTACATTTACAGAGGTCAGTCAAAGTTACAGAAAAAGCATTAAAAGTTTCCATAAAGGATTTTTAAAATTGTTGTAAATTCTTTCAGTTGGAATTTTGGTGATTCAGGACATTCAAAGACTTTCTTTTAAAATAATCTGCTGAATCTACTGTTGGAGGAACTCCTTCAGGTCCTTCTGCTCCCCCCCTTCCTCCTCCACCTCTTTCACCTCCTCCTCTTCTCCTGCTCCCCTCAGCTCCTCATGCAGCACGGTGGAGGACAGAGCGTACTCCTCACTCACACCTTCTGAGACCAGCGACAGGTCCTGCTTTACTGCTGAAGCCTCCTCAGCTCTTCCCTTCTCCATCTCTCTTTCATATTCCTCCTCCTCCTTGAACTCCGCCCCCGCCTCCACCTCCACCTCTTCCACTCTCCCTACCCCCTCCTCGCTATCCCCCTCTGGAGCCAGCTGGGCGTGGACCTCGGTGAAGGACACGCCCTGGTCGGGGCTCTGCTGCTGAACGTCGTCGGCCTGGAGGTTCTCGTCTGTCGGCCGGGAGTCGGAGCTGCTGCGAAGCTGGAACAGAGGTCAGAGTTCAGACAGGAAGTGGAGGAACAGAAAACTTTTCTCAGAGGAAACACTGACTGAAGGCCCAGATGGATCATGATGGAGGGAGATGGATCATGTGATTCCAGGAGGACCTTCATGACCTTCATGACCTTCAGAGAGTGTTTCTCTGAATCTGATCCAGGAAAAGGTTTCCTATGTGAACTCGACTGGAGAAGCTCCAGCTGAACTCTGGAGTGTCTGTGTGGATGAAGGTGTCAGTACCTTCCTGATGCTGAAGGTCAGAGGAGAAACCTTCAGACCGGACGTTTTCTGTTTGATCTTCTCACGCTGCTCCTGGGAGACAATCTTTGTCCCGATCTTGGTCATCTTCTTCTCGATGTTGTGCTTGGAGAAGGCCTTCTTCAGACTGTCCACCTGGAGACAGATGCCCTGTTAGACCTCTGGACCATCTGGACCGTCTGACTGACAGAACTGCTCACCTTCTTCAGACTGGAGAGCTTTAGCTTCTCCGCTCTGGATCTCTCCATGTTCTCCAGATCCTGCTGCGGGATGTCATCCTCCTCCAGGTCTGCCTCCAGACCCACGTCCTCATCTGACGACAGCTGGATGGTCTGCAGTTCCCCCTCCTGGGCCTGGGAGCCATCAGTGCCTGGCGCCAGTTCCTCACATTCCTCCAGGATCTCGTCACGGGGGAATGGAGGAGGATCCTTGACGTAAACACTGGCAGGGATCTCGTTCTCCTCCTGAGGGACATGAAGGCCGAGTGAGAACTGGAGGAGGATCCCTGGGGAACCTGGAACTCTAGAGGAACCTGTGGGAGGAACCTGGCTGAAGATCTGCTTTAGACTTCAGCGTGTCTTCAAGGTTAGCTGATAAAGGGCCTGGATTGTCTCTGCTGCTGTGGAGACCACCATTCTAACGGACCACCACGCCCTTGGAGAAATGTTGGAATGTTTGGGAAGTGTCGGAATGTTTGGTGTCAGTGAGAAGAGCCGGGAATAACCTTGACCAGACCAGAGAAATTACAGCCCTTTGTGCGTCACTGTCCGGCCCACGTGAGGCAAATCATAATTTAGAGCATGTAGGCTATTAGAAAAAATGTATACCACACATACAATAGAAATGTGTTCCTTTTATTTTGAAAAAAACGTTTCGTTCGTACTACTTCCATATGGACACACATGCGTGACCATGAGCAATGAGGTGAGCAGCGACAAGTGACGCCAGCTCGGTTCCATTCGAGGCTCACGGCAAGAAAAGAAAAGTTGATAACGAGTGCCATGTTTTCAACAAGACACAGACTGCCAAGAACCTCTTTACAGAATACTGAAGGTAAAGCTGTGTGCTTAATTTGTGGTTCACAAGTTGCTGCGTTCAATGATTGCAATTTGACTCGCCACGACATGAGCAAACATGAGGCTGAATACAGAAGTCTGTCTGATGAAGCGCACATGCAAGAGTCTGATGCGTTGCTAACAAAACTGCAACTTGCTCACAAAATGGCCCAACACTGAGATGGAGATGGAGGGTTTATCAAGTAGGGCTTGTTGGACTCTGTTGCACTGATATGCCCAGAGAAAAGGGAGCATTTGCGACTGTGCCGCGCTCGGGACGTACTGTAACGAGGCGGGTCGAGGACATCGCTGGAAACTCTGGCTTTGGATGAGAGCTGCGATGTTCGTGACAAAGCCCAACAACACATCTTGTTGCGTGGTATAACTGCAGACTTTCACATCATGAAGGAGTTGGCAGCCATGGCATCAATGAAAGGGAGGGACTACCAGTAGGAGTGACTTGTTGACACAGGTAAATGCATGTTTGGACAAGTTAGCACTGAAATGAGACAGGCTGGCAAGTTGTCTAAATCTGATGTGGAAAAATGTTGGACTTTAAGGTGATTAAGTTTTTCAGTGTTTGTGGAGCTCAACAATTTAAAAAATAAATTGCGTTGATGCAATGTTTGTTTTTATTTGTTACTCCTGTCGGAGTATTTTCTTGTTTGACCTTTACACCACAATTTCACATAGCCTATTTAAATAGAGATGTTTACATACATATATCAACACATATATATATATATACATATACACACACACGCATGCGCGCGCACACACACACACACACACACACACACACACACACATGTATATATATATATATACACATACATACATATATATACACATATACATATATGTATATACATACATATATATATATATATATATATATATATATATATATATATATATGTATATATATATATATATATATATATATATATATATATATATATATACACATATATACATATATATATATATATATATATATATATATATATATATATATATCTATACATATTTATATGTTGGTGTGGCCTCTCTGACACAATTCAGGTTTCTCATGTGGCCCCCTACAAAAATTAATTGCTCACCCCTGACCTTGACGCCCCGCCGCTGCAGTACTGCCGGCCGCCTTAAGGGTGAACTGTCAGAGCAGCAGGTATGGCGCTGACTGCTCCACATTCAGCAGATTGCCATGACCTCTGACCTTCAGTGGCTTTTATTGGCAGCTTAGGCGCAGGAAGTTTAAGCACCAAATAAATTCACGTTATTATAACACGCTCTGCAAGGTTACGCTGCTCAAGGTCACCACACACAGCAACAGGAAGTGTTCTTCAGGAGAACTTCTTCTCTCTGGGAGAAGGCTTACTGGTGTGGTTCTGACCTCTGACCTCTGATCTCTGACCCACCTGGAAGATGAGGACCCTAAAGTTGTTCCTGCTGACCAGGTGGGCGTGGTTGGCCTCCAGCTTCTTCACCTGGGCCCCCTGCCGCTCCATCTTCTCACGAACCTACAGAGACAACAGTTAGTAGCTCTGCCTCCTCCCAGACATTGTTGCTAGTACCGCCAGCTTCCAGCAGGGGCGCTCTGCTCACCTCCTTCATGGTGACGGACAGTTTGCGGCTCTTGTCCAACAGCTTGCTGACGGTGTTGGAGGTGGTGCTGTGGCTCTTAGACAACTTGGTCATGTCAGCCTGGATGCCCCTGACCACGCCCTCCATCTCCACCTGGTGGCACTGAGAACAAGACTGACTGATCAGAGAGCAGACAGCAGGGAGCCAGAGGGAGCCGTCGCCCTTGTATTTTTGGTCTTATGTATTGTGGTCTCAGAGAGTTTGAGTGAGTTCCCGGACGACAACGACAGCCTAACAGGGTAACAGGTAACAATGCTGGAGAGTTTCCATTGTCTCTGGTCTCAGTCTCCACTTCCCCCAAAACAGGAAGTGGTCACTCAAGAGGCCCAAAGATGTCAACGCCCCTCAGAGTCAAAGACCAGAAACTTGCTGGACATGATTGATTCCAAAGAAGGTGTTGCTTGGTCTGAAACCAGGACCAGCGCTCAGCTACACCCCACTACTGGGCAATGAGCTGCTGTCTTTAGCTTCAGCTAGCTGGCAGCTTAGTAGCTGTGTTTAGCTTCTGTTTATTTTTAGTTAGTTGCTTAGCAGCTTTGTTTATATCCAGTTAGCTGGTTAGCAGTTCTGTTTAGCTTCAGTTAGCTGGCTAGAAGTTCTGTTTAGTTTCAGCTAGTTGGCTAGTTAGCTGGATAGCAGCAGCGGCCAGGTCCAACAGCAGGAAATTGACCTGCTGGTTTTGCTGCTGTGAAACCGATCAGACTCAAGTCAAGTCAAAAGCCTGAGACATTCCAGGACGTCAGGACCTGGTGAACTCTGCTCCTGCTCCTGTGTGTGTGTGTGTGTGTGTGTGTGTGTGTGTGTGTGTGTGTGTGTGAGGCCCACCTCCATCCTGCTCTGGTTCTCCTGGACGCCGTCCAGCATGTTGACCAGTTTGTCAAGCAGCGTGAGGACGGTGATGGCATTGACGGGACCATGAGCTACCGTCCCGGGGCTGAAGCTACCCTTTCCCTCCTCCTGCTGGTCCACCTGGTCCACCTGGTCCTGGTCCAGGGTGGGGACAACCAGGTCCTGGCTCTGGTGGCTCTCCGTGGTCACCATGTCCACTGGCTCCTCAAATATCAACTGAAGGAACTTCAGCTGGCGAGAAAACTGTGGAAACTCTTCGTCCCGCCCACTTTCCACCTCTGTGTGTGTGTGCTGCTCGTTCTGGTTGGAATGTTTTCCCCTCCACACCTTTAACTCTTTCACTGCCGTGCAGCTCTGTCAGGAAGTGCAGGAAGTGTGACTGAAAGGCGGAACCTGGACTTCCTACTGTGTGTGTGTGTCTGTGGACCTTGTCGGTAAACTGCAGACACACACTCGTGTTGCGCCGACGCACAACATATCAGTTCATGTCCAAAAAGAAAAGTCAACCGGGAAATGAAGGGTTAATAACTTTTTTTCTCTCTCTCTCTGCAGCCCAATGTCTCTCTGTCACAGCCCGGGCGAGGAGGGGTGTTACTGTGGCAACTCTGTGTGTGTGTGTGTGTGTGTGTGTGTGTGTGTGTGTGTGTGTGGATTGTGGATGGTGAAGTCATGTGAAAGGAAACTGTGTCGCTGCACTGGAAACACCAGAGCGGCAGCAGCAACAGCAGTAGGAGCAGCAGGTCCAGCAGGTCCAGCACGGAGCGCTCTGCCGGAGGAGGAAACAGGGTAGTGGGGGAATTCTCTCCAACACAATACATATGTGGTTCCATGATGTTGTCTCACTTCCTGGAACTGTGTGTTTGGGAATGTCAGGAAGCTCCTCCAGGTCCAGGTCCAGCTCTAGGGAACAACTGCTGTCATGTGAAGTCGTCATGAGTTCACGAGGCTGCTGAAGCCCCGCTCCCTGCCGCCCAACCGGTTTAGGAGCGATACAAGAATGTGATCACAGCCACGGAGTTCAAACAGAGAAAATGAGTCAGTCATTGTCGCCCTCTGGCGGCCGAACAGGGAAGTGTAGCCCTCGGCTCCACTGAGCAGCTCGACTCCTCAGGTGTCCACAAGGTGGTGAACTTGTCTTGTGGTGTTTGCAACAGAGGCCTCAGTCAGTCATTATTCTGTCAATGAGTCCGTTGATCAGGACCAGTGTATTTGATATCAATACATTGTATTTGTATTTGGTATCAATGCATAGTATTTGTATTTGTATTCTGATTGTACAAAACGATTTGAGACGTTTTTGGATGTGATTCAGCGCTGTACAAATAAAAGTTGATTGATTGATTGATTTGGTACAATACATAAAAAGTTTCACTGTTCATATTTCAGGTTCTTTAAAGGAGCTTACTGTTGGTGTTTTCACACTGAATTCTCTCCATTGCTTTGACCTTGGAAATGGTTTTAAATATTCAACTGAACGTTTCTTGTTCAACATGTTGACTGATTTTTGTGCTCTACAAATGTTGACACAACATTTAATCCATGTTATCAAAGTCGTTCAAATGGAGATCAGTGCAGAAATTATTAGGAGACTCCTGAGCAAAACACTGGACACTGTTTTGAGACCCACTTATATTATATTATCATTCATTCATCTTCTATACCCGCTTATTCCCGAGCTCAAGGTCACGGGGGTCTGCTGGAGCCTATCCCAGCTGTCTTAGGGCGAAGGCAGGGTGACACCCTGGACAAGTCGCCGGTTCATCGCAGGGCCACATAGAAACAGACAACCATTCACACTCACATGCACACCTACGGACAATTGTGTTCAATTGACCTCACATGCATGTTTTTTGGAGTGTGGGAGGAAGCTGGAGAACCCGGAGAGAACCCACGCAGACGCAGGGGCTCATGCAAACTCCACACAGGAAGGTCCCAGGTCCAGGCCCCGGAATCGAACCCACAACCTTCTTGCTGTGAGGCGAACCACTGCGCCACCGTGTCGCCCTATGTTATATTATATTATATTATATTATTGGCTCTGCGATGAACTGGCGACTTGTCCAGGGTGTCACCCTGCCTTCGCCCTAAGACAGCTGGGATAGGCTCCAGCAGACGGAATAAGCGGGTATAGAAGATGAATGAATGAAGGATGAATGGATATTATATTATATTATATTATATTATATTATATTATATTATATTATATTATATCATATTATATTATATTATATTATATTATATTATATTATATGATATTATATTATATTATATTTAATGCTGGGCCGTTAACGCTCGGCTTACTGTTATTGCGCGATAAAAAAAATTATCGCCGTTTATCTATTCGCAAAGTTGGGTCTGGGAGCTGGGTCTACATGGTGCGGTGATTCGACGGAGGAACCACTTGTTGCGCATTAGCGTTACCTTTTATTTTGTTGCTTGAACTTGCCCAACACAGCCCAACACAGCCCAACATGGCGGTAGCCGCTAACTCAAACAGAGTCCACATTGACTCACGGTTCGGACCGACACAAACAAAACATGATGTGCAACACCAAAGGAACATTAAACACGCACTAACAAACTCAAAGACACTCACACACTTGCAGTTCACCAACAGCAATTAACAGAACTCCCCAAAATAATTCCCCCATAATCCTTTGCGGCTCGAGGGGAGCATCCAGCTCCCCACGGCCGCCACAATAGTGAGCAAGCAATTAATATTTTAGCGCCGAATTATGCTGGGGGGGCGTAAACAATGCGCTGATCGGAACACGTGTACATCAAACGCCAGCTGACATGGATGCCGTTGCATGGATTTTGTTGCACCCTCTGTTGGTCATTCCAAGTAGTTCATGAAAGAACTTTGTCCACATAAGACAGACCGGTGTGTCAAATTGGCTGATGGTTACATGTCGCCCCTGCCAACTTGCCTACTAAGCATGTTTACTTGAATAATAAACAGAAACCCATCCTCAAGGACTTACTTCTGGTCATTATTTATGTTGCACACAATATTTCGTCAGACTTCAAATGAGCCATTTTAATCGCGATTAATCGCGATTAACTCCCGGATTGGAGGGCGATTCATCGCGATTAAAAAAATTAATCGATGCCAAGCATTAATTATATTATATTATATTATATTATATTATATTCTCCATCCTTCCATTTTCAATACCCGCTTCTTCTTGCACTCAGGTTCATGGGGGTCACAAATGTTGAGAGAGACAGGGACAGAGCAGCTGCATAGATCTTCCCTACAGCGCTGCTTCCCTACAGGGTCTCATGTACAAAAGGTACGTACACACAAAAACCCAGCCCGTTTCGATGTTCATGTTCGGATGTAGAAAAAGTGACTTGACCGTGTGCTTCATGTCAAGTCTCAAACAGGCGTGTGTACATTTCTGCACTAGTTGGTCCGTTGGCTAAACTCACTGGTTATGTTGGGAAACAATTACTGAAGCGGTTTTGACGAACAACACATTCATTTATATCGATCAGTACTAGATCATATATGCGCATTATTGGAGGACGTGGTGAATAAAGCAGTTTGCCACCAAAGAATTATTAGAGACCATCCGGACTTCCTGAGCCATGTCACATTCTGAAGGGCGGTTCTTTTAGAACTGTGCTGCGAGCCGCAGCCCTTCAGAGCACTGTGCGACAAGGAGCTGCGGTGCCATCAGCTGCTGACCATGCTAGGGTTCCTGCAACAGGGACCTTCCAAAGAGAGCTAGCAGACTGATTGGTGCAAGTTGGCCCTCAGTCCAACCATGCCAGCTGTTTGTTTCGGAATCATCCATGTGTCAACCAGGTAGATCAAATTCCCGGCAGTTGATCAGGACGACATTAAAGCACAATTTGCAGCAAGAGGCTGATTTCCAAATGTAATCAGAGCTATCGACTGCACAAATATTGCAATAAAGGCGCCATCACACGATGAATAAAAACACGTCAACCGTAAGTATTACATTCCATCATTGTAGATTATCTGTGGTGTACGCATTAGTGCATTAGCATTAGTAGCTATTACTGTAATATTGCTGCAAAGGCTGCTTCAGTGCACAATTAAGTTAAGCTGGTCTCAAGCTGTCATGGTGCGCGATGGTTGGCTCCTTGATGACTAAAAAGTGCATGAATGAATCAATGAAAGTTTTGTATTGACCAAACTTATTTTAATTATTTATATGTATATGTATATATATATATACATATACATATGTCTTTATGATGTTGACAGATTTTATTATCATTATTATTATTATTATTATTATTATTATTATTATTATTATTATTATTATTAATAATAATAATAATAATAATAATAATAATAATAATAATAATGATAATAATAAAGAGAGTAGAAAGGGGATGTAAGTGAGGGGCAAGAGGGGCAGAGAGTGGGAAGAGAGAACAAATGGCACGATTTTTACAATCGTCCCAAAACAAATTCCATTAAAAATCTTCACACAGTTTGCACAACATCAGCTTGTGTGACTTATACAATTAAAACAATTCTTTTTTGTTTGACACAAACTGCATGCAGTGGACACATTTACAAAATGTTTTAACTTCTTATACAACAAGCTCTACCAAGGCCAAAACAATTTACTTTAACTCACAAATTCACAAATGCTTTCACACAGTATGTCAGAACAGATAACCTCATGTTCTAAATTGAATCAATAGGCTAAAGTTGAAGTGAGCAGCTGTTCACTTTATAGATTCAAATAAATTACCTCTTGTTTTTTCTAATTGCCATTGAAAAGCAGCTGATTGAAGTTATGCAAATTAGTCAACTATGTGAAGTCAGGAGGGTGTGTCTGGTTCTTTCCCTTTACTCCCCCTTCGTCAACCCCACTGAGGAATTCTTCTCAGCGTGGAGATGGAGGGTCTATGACAGGGGTGGGCAATTCGTTTTTTGCAAGGGGCCACATGACAAATCTGAATCGTGTCGGAGGGCCACGGAAGTTTTGTCTACCGGGGGACATCGCGTTTAAGGTCCCAGGAAAGTTTATTTGAGGGCGGGGTTGCTGGCACTAAAGTCCTGGGAAAGTATCGTTGGGTCGGGTTGGGGGAATCCCGCTAAGTATCTTTGTGACTCTCAAAACTACTTACGCAGTCGACCGGTAGATCGCATAATTTATGATTGGCCTGTGTGTTGGTGTAGTGCCACATCTGGACCTAATGTTTTTTACCAGGACAATTGGAATTTATTGCAGCACGGCCTTCCGTGAACCACGTTTGGAGGAACTAAAGGTGGTTCCTGATTGGCTGTGATGCTTCTCTCTCTGTGACCATCTCCTATTTAAAATCTTAAAGCCGTAAAACACCCGCTCTAGGAAGAACACTTTCACCCACAAATCACAGTTGGGAGTCCACTCCGAAGCTTTCTCAGACGACCTGGTTCCAGGCAGGGACTGGTACCACTGGCGGCCAGCGCCAGGTTTACAACGGTTATTTCTCTGCAGAACATTCCAAGGGCCATCCTCAACACAGATGTTCCTGAACATCTCAATATCAGACAGTGTTAAAAGCTCTATTTTCCCTTTTACAGAGACATCTGGAAGTCACATTTCTGTGACCACCATAAAAAATAAAGCACTAATGGACTTTGAGTCACTCTTCTAACCTCAAAATTAACGGATTTAGGATTTCCTCCTAAAGGAAGCCTGGAGGCTTTGAAGCTTCGGATGGAGCAAGAGTGTCCACTAAGGGGGGGTACGAAAGTGATTTCTAAGTGATCGATTAAAAGTTGAATAAACTTTGCATGTCGGTTTTCCTCATATCAATGTTACACGCTTTGCCATAATCCCTATCATTACCATCACCAATTTTCCACGTTTTACACTCTGGCGACTGTTACCTCAATCCATGCATACACCTTTTAAATATTGACAACAACGGGTATAGAAGATGGATGAATGAATATATATAAATATTTGTATACGTGTCCATAGAAGTGCCTGAACGCTAAATCTATTAATTCTTTCAGTTGTCTTTTAAATATAAATAAACGTACTCCTGCTCTTGTATGCATGCTTAGATAGGTTGATAGGTATTTAGATATAAAATATATGTTGAAGTTTTAATGTGCTTTGAACGCCATGTCTTCCTGAACTGTTGTAAGGTATCCACCATACGAAGGATCACACTAATTTTATTTCTCCATGTTGTTCTTCTGTTTCATTTCTTTATCAGCAATGAACCCGACACCACATACATATTCATCAGATGCCTATAGCGTAAGACGACCCATCAGTTTTAGTGTTGGAACAGCCTTTTCATTGGTTCTTTGGAGTTCAAAAGACCACCCTCTTCTCCAAGTTATACCAGCGAATTCAGTTCCTTTGTCTCAGAGTTGGAGTTTTAGTTTTCCTGAGTGTTGTCTCGTCTTTCTTAGTGTCGTCTTGTCTACTGTTTTTGTCTTCGTCATTTTTCTTTATTCTATTTTTTTGTCAACTTAATTTTTCCTAATTTCTGGCAAAAGGCCAATTTAAGACAGAAGCAGAAACAACTCAGCCTCGTCCAGTGACCATTATTTTTCATCCTCAGCCCCGAGATCGTGATTTTTGTGATTTTTCTTTTTGGACCAGCCAAGCAGTTTTTCCGTCCTCGTAACCGTGTAATTCGTTTGATCACCAACATTACAACTGGTTACGAAGAAAGACTCTACTCTGATGACAAAACGCCAGTGAAGCCACCTGCAGGACAGAGCAGAACAGGAAATTCAACCTCAACGGTCGGTGTTGCTAATCCAAGCTTCCTGCGCGGCACTGGACCCGAACGGTACAGTACAAACTCCCAGGACCACCTTGGAAGAAGCTCATCTAACGTAAGCCCTCATCACTTGCTCACTATCAAGAGTCTGGTTGTCGCATCAGTGTAACCAATAACTGGCAAATTATTTTTGCTAGACTTAGCCACAAAAAGTCTAGTAGACAAACAAAACTCTTTTTATATTCCTTCTTTTATTTTATTACTTTTAGCTTAAGTTTAGGTTTTCTTTATTTACTCTCTCTCTCTCTCTCTCTCTCTCTCTCGCCCATATTAAAATAATTAATTTGTGTGTGTGTGTGGTTGTGGAGATGTGTGGGTGTGCGGGTCTGTGTACCTGAATGTGTGTGTGTGTATAAGTGCGCCACTGAAAGTAAGCTGCTGGTTAGTGCAGCTGCCGAGGCCGCTTCACGCCAGGCAAAGGGCCGGGGGGGACCCCGAGCACAGTGCATCCTCCGCAAAGCCGGTCGGGAAGAGGCCCAGAGCAGCAGGCCCCCCGGCCAGAGGGCACCCGTCCCGGGAAGAGCCAGGGCAAGACGGCACGGAGGCAGACACCCCAGGAAAGAGAAACACCACCCAGGGCAGACAGGCAGCAGAACTCGGCGCCCGGATGGCGACCCCAAGGGCAAGTGAGTAGTAGAACCATGCCCAGGCCCAGAGCCCAGCCCATTCACCCACCGGGAGGACCAGTACCCGAGGCAGGCCCGGGCTTCCAGAAGCTCCCCTGCCACGGGCTCAGTATGGCGCATCAACCACCCCCCATCAGCCCCCACACCTCCGCCGGAAGCCCCCGCCCCCTGGGTACCCCTCACCGCCATGGGGCAGCTGTGTGTGTGTGTGTATGTGCGCTTGCGTGTGTATTTGACTAAGATGCAATTCAAATTAGGGGCTAGCAAGGTCCTGAGGCAAGCACTCCCTCCCAGGCCCTACATGTCTATAGTGTGATTAAAATTGGAGAGGGTCTCAGATGGAACGGCGTAGCAGGCCGATAGAGGCCCTCATCCATTTTATATTTTATTTATATTTTGCTTTTATATTACTGCCTGTAATTTTGAAAAGCCATTTCTTGTATTTTTCTGCCAATATTTTGTTTCTGAACAAAAACAAAATATACCTCTCTGCCGTCTTGCACTGGCTCTTCGTGGGGCGGGTGCCCTCTGGCCAGGGAGGTTACTACTCTGGACGTCTTCCCGACTGGCTTTGCAGGGGGGGGTGCCGTGCTCGGGTTCCCCCCCCGGGCTGTTGCCTGGCGTGGTGCGGTGTGGTGGCCTCGGCGACAAAACTAACCAGCAGCTGACCGGCTAAAAACCCCATTTCACGTGGTCAGAAGGCCGGCTGGCGACAACCGAAGACACTAACCCTTAAAATTATTAAGGCTTATTATGTGTCCAATAGGGACTCCCAATCAGGGTGTCCTTCCCCCCACAGGCAGAGGGGGCCCACCACCGCCACCAGAGGGCCCCCACAGCAGCGACGGCCAGGGGGATGGAGGGCGACAGCGGGGCAGAAGGCACCACCCGTGTCCACAGAATTGGCAGTCCCCGGTGGAATAGTTTGTATGTGGAGGTTAAACTTTGTAAAAATGTTAATCAATTTAAATCGAAGTTTAGAAAAGGAGTGTTGTATGAAATATATAAGTGGAAGGAGGAGGAACGTGATGTAAACTGATGAGATGATTGTGGGGAAGAGGGGTTTTAGAGAGCAACTTTGTGTTTTGGTTTTATTGATGTATTTGTGCTGTCTGGGGTTAGAAATATCTAAGTTTTGCTTCCTCCATCCGCTTTTCAAACCGTGTTTGTTGTTGTGAGTGTTTGTTGTTGTTGTTTGTGCCTGTTCACTATATGGTTATATCGTGTCCTGCGGATTTTCTTGTTGTGTTGGACATGAGATATCATTTTGTTTAGTTTGAGTGGAGATATCATTTCCACTCAAACCAAATGAGTGGTTTGAATTCTAACATGAATTTATTCTTCCTTTGATGTTCATTTTCTGCTTTTTGTCACAATGTCATGCAAATTGTCCGAACTGTCAGATTGTTCAGCTGTAGTTTGAAACACTAAAAGGACTCAATCTCTGAATGACAGTCAAAAGAAGAAATTGTCTGAGCAGAAGATTGTGGGTAATCCAGCTGCTGTGACCCAGCCAGTGTTTGTCATGACTCAGCAGAGATGATTGAAATAAGATTTTCTGAAAAAAAATAGTTTTCTTTGATATTGTGAGAAAGTTGGAGGTATTTGTCTGCAGAAGTCCTGACCTCAGGCTGACCTTCAACAACCATGATGCAGCACCTTGGTGATGTTAAACAGGAAGTTTTATTTACATGAGTGCAGAATCACCACCACCACCAACAAGAACAAGAACAAGAAAAACAACCAATCACGTCACAGAGTCAGGCAGCTACACAGCGCGCTAGAAAAACATGTATGTACAGTAGAAAACATTGTGCTGTTTCTCTCTGGTGTTTGGGCTCAGTCCAGCTCTGGAGGCTACACGCACATCTTCTGCATCTCCTCAAGTGTACAGACACTTTTCACAGGCTGGTCACGGTCCTGGTCCTAATCCTGGTCCTGATCCAGGTCCAGGTCCTGTTCCATGTCTTGTTCCAGGTCCAGGGCCTCTGTGGAGGTACCACCAGACTGAACACTGGTCCAGGAGCTGGTCCTGGTCCATGTTCAAGTCCTAATCCAGTTCCTGAACCCTCTGTGGAAGTACCAACTGACTGAACGCTGGTCAAGGAGCTGGTGCAGATCCTCGTCCAGGTTCGGGACCTGGTCCTAGTGCTCATCCAGATCTTTATAGAGGTCCAGGGCCTCTGTGGAGGTACCACCAGACTGAACGCTGGTCGAGGTGCTAGTCCTGGTACTCGTTCAGGTCCAGTCCTGGTCCCCTGTGGAGGTACCACCAAACTGAACACTGGTCCAGGAGCTGGTCCTGGTCCTGGTCCTGGTCTTGGTTCAGGTCCTTTGTGGAGGTACCACCTGACTGAACGCTTGTCCAGGAGCTGGTCCTGGTCCAGGTTCAGGTCCTTGTCCTGGTCCTGGTGCTCGTCTTGGTCCAGGTCCTAGACCTGGTCCTCGGTGGAGGTACCACCAAACTGAACACTGGTCCAGTGCTGTAAAGTGTTGTTCACTGCTACAGCGCCACCTTAAGGTTATATCCATCAACTCAACTGTTGCTGCACTTGGAGAGGAACAAGAGGAGGGGCAAGTGTCCTGGGCTCTGTCTCAATTCAGGGTTTACATCCTTCGAAGGAAGCGTCCTCCGTTGGAAGGCGGCTCCTCCGAAGGACCTGGCCAAGAAAGACGAACCCAAACTCGCCTCCCCGGTAACTACATGGGACGGTCTGCCTTCGACATATTTCCTGGTTGCGTCAACACCGTTCCCTATCACTGGCCAACCCCGTTGGCCAGCAAACCATTGGTTTGCCATCCAACCATGGCGTTGAATTTTCAAATAAGTAAAAACTCCACGGTAAAAACGTAATATTTTATGTGAAATTTGAATACTAAATTTATACGTTGTGTCTTTGCCAGTAGATGCTGCCATTTCAGCTGACTTCCCAGGATGCTTAGCAGCAGCACGCAAAGCATCATGGGATACAGAAGGATGCGAAGGATAGTAACGGTGCGTCCTTCGAATCAGCTAAAAGTAGGGCGCATTTCAAGGGTCCATTTGGAGCGTCCCTCGAATTTTAGGGAATTGGGAAAAGCCTTCGCGCAGTGCTATGACGCAACTGGCCTTCAAATACGTGCTTCGAAGGCTGCAGACCCTGAATTGAGACACAGCCCTGGTACTGGAGAAGGTAAGAGTGCGTGTGTGTGTGTGTATGTGTGTGTGTGTGCGTGTGTTAGCGTTGGCCAGCAGGCTAACTCCAGCCCAAGAGGCGGAGTTGATCCAGAGTCAGAGTGAGCAAAGGTGTGTGGTTGGATGCTGAAGGTGGAGCGGAGGCCTTCAGGGAATGTAGTGGCGGTGAGAGCTTTTGGACCCTGTGAACATCAAGTGTGGAAGCAAGCAGCAGAACGTGACAGCAACAGGAGCAGCAGCATCTGGGTGTGCGCAGGCAGCTACATGAAGGCAGGAAGGTGAGAGGTGCCAACAGGAAGTGTCTTTTGGGAAGGAGGTTCCTTCTAGGTTGTGGATGTGTCTAAATTCAGGGTCTGCATCCTTCGAAGGAAGCGTCCTCCGTCGGAAGGCAGGTCCTCCAAAGGACCCGGCCGAGAAGGACAAAACCAAACCTACCTCCCCGGTAACCACATGGGACGGTCTAGCCTTCAGCATATTTCCTGGTTGCGTCACTGCCATTCCCTACAGCTGGGCAACCCCGGAAGTGATGTTTGTTTTGCATCAAGCTAACTATTACTCAGCATTAACAGTGACATATTTTAACTGAATTTTCAGGTTTTGGTCTAATATATGGCGTTCGATGGTCAAATAAGTAAAAACCCTACATTTAATACTTAAATTTATATCATGTCTTTGCCAGTAGATGCCGCTGTTTCAGCTGACTTCCCAGGATCCCACGGTGCTTTGCAGCAGCACGCAAAGCATCCGGGTATACAGGAGGCCGCGGAGGATAGTAGCGGTGCATCCTCCGAATCGGCTAAAAGGAGGACACATTTGAAGAGCGGATTTGAAGCATCCTTCAAATTTTAGTGAATTGGGACAGGCCTTTGCGCAGTGTTATGATGTAACTGGCATTCGAATGCAGGCTTTTAAAGCAAATCCTGAATTGAGACACAACCCTAGAGTGACTGGAGGATGAAGATGTTCCGTGTTGAGAGGCTGAGGTGTCCGGCAAGGGGAGCCGCTGCTGCCTGTGACACTCTCACAACCTCATTCTGCTGCTTCTTTCTTTGTTGCTGGAAGTTCATTTTTAAGTATTTTTTTGGGGGGAGAGGGCTTTCACACACTCAAAACAAAAGAGCAGGATTTTTTTTTTTCCGTTTTCAGTTTTTGGTGTGAAAGGATTGATTGTGCCTCATGAGATTGTTCGCCTTCAGCCGTTAGCTTCGATCCCGCATTAGCATGTAGCTCAGCTCAGGGCGGGGGACATCAAACATCGGGAAAAAACACAAGCAAGAGAAGGTCAAGGGTAAAAGGTTAAGTCAAGACCCTCCCCGTTGACGCACGACGGCTCATAACAGTTCAAAGTGCTAATTGGTCCCAGTGATTTGAAGTGAGTGTGGTCTCAGCGGTTGGCGTGGCCTCAGTAGTGCTTCTCGGGGTGGGCGGGGCCTCAATAGTGCTCATCGGGGTGGGTGGGGTCACAGAAGAAGCGGGAGCTGCGTTTGGCTGAGCGGGCCGTGAAGGGGACGGTCTTCAGGGCTGTCGGAGGGGCACAGGAGGAGGTCAGGTCAGGTTGTGGATGTGGTCACATGACACCTGCGTGGATGTGGTCACATGACTCCCCCACCCTCCCCACCCCCAGTCACCTGTGATGATGTCCTCGATGGCACCGTCCTTGCCCTCGTACACGTGGCGGCTGTCCTTCCCCTGCCGCCGCCGCAGCTCCGTGATCAGCTCTTGCTGCTGGCGCCTCCCCCGGTGTGAGGGGGACTGGGGAAAGGGAGTAAGAGGAGAAGGAGGGAGAGGATATGGGGAAGATAAGGAGAAGGGAGGTGGTTGGAGGAGGGATAGAGGAGGGAAGGGGAAGGAGGAGGAAGGGGACAGGGAGGAGTAGAAGGAGGAGCAAGAGGAGGAGGAAGAGGGGGGGTCAGTGGCTAGATTTGGACAGGGAGGGAAAGGTCAGAGGTCACGCACTCACCTTGGTCTCCTCCTCCTCCTCCTGCTGCTCCTGCTGCTCCAGTTTCTCCAGCAACATCTGCTCCTGCCGCCGCCTCTGCTCATTCTCCTCCTCAGCCAGCTGCTCACACACACGCACGCATGCACACGCGCGCACACACACACACACACACACATAGGAGTGGGAAGGTGAAGAGAAGGAGAAGGAGGTGGAGGAATATGTGGAGGAGTTGCAAGAGGAGGAGAAGGGAGAGGAGGAGGAGGAGGGGGAAGTCCACACACACACGCACATGCATACGCACACGTGCACACAGAGGTCAATCCGGGTTCCCTGGCTCCCGGCAGGGAGCGGAGTCATACCCACCCTGAAGGCCTTGATGAAGCGGACGAAAATTGGGAAGAACACGGAGGGCGGCATGGTCTTGGAACTCTCGCCAAAGAACTTGACCACGTCCTCGAAAGCATCCTGTGGGTGAGTTAAAAGACCACTGTCAAAATCCCAGTGCCCACCGCCACTCACCTGTGCACCACCGGAGGAGGCGACGAGGCGTTCAGGGGCACCTGGGCGATGCGGGCGTCCTCCTGCAGCTTGCCCAGCCGAGATTCGTTCCTGCTGATGAAGTCCTTCAGCGTAGCGTTGTGCTGCACACTGAACTCCCTCCACGTCAGCTCCATACCCCTCTGGATCTCCTTAACATCACTCAGCACGTTCTCCAGGCTCACTGGGGGGGCAGAGAAGAGGGGGAGGCAGGAAGGGTGAGGAGCGGGAGGGCAGGAGGGTAAGGAGTAAGAGGAGGAGAAGGAAGGGGGAGGAGGTAGTAGAGGTGGAAGAAGAGGAGGGTTTAGGAGCAGAAGGAGGAATGAAGAGGAGGAGCAGAAGGGAAGGTAGGGGAGGAGGATTTGGAGGAGAGGAATAGGGAGGAAGAGAAAGAGTAAGAAAAGGAGAAGGAGGAAGAGGACCAAGAGCAGGATGGAGGAGGTAAAGGAGAAGGAGGAGGAGCAGGATGGAGGAGGAGGAAGAGGAGTAGGATGGATGAGGAGGAGGAGCAGGAGAAGGGGCTGGTCAGGGTTAGGAGGTTGGCTGGCTGCCCTCTGGTTGGTGGACTCCTCACCTGCAGCCGCCTTGTCCACGTAGTGCAGCTCATTGTAGAAGGGAGACGCAGCCGGATACTTTTCTCTCACCACATTGGCAATGTAGTGGAGCAACGTCTGGCTCCTGTCTGTTGACTTGGTGTCCAGCAGCTGCACACACACACACGCACACTAGTGTCACACCTCCTCCTCATCACTCCAGAAGTCGGGAGACAATTTAGATATGTTAATGGTCATTGATTGTGTGTGTGTGTGTGTGTGTGTGTGTGTGCGTGTGTGTGTCACCAAGTCCAGGCTCTGCAGCTTGAAGCCATACACTGCCCCCCTCTTGCTGCTGTTCATGTAGTTCCCCAGAGCCAAGATGATCTAGAACCACAACAGCAGCAGGTGAAACTTTGTGATGGAGTAGCGTGAACATCTTAGACCAACCACCTGGTCCTCCTGCAGGCAGGGGGTCCTCAGTGACTGGACCAGCTGACCCTCGTCCTGCTGATCCTGAACCAGCTGACCTTGGACCAGCTGAGGACCAGGTGATCCTTGACCAGCTGGTCCTGAACCAGTGAAAGAAGACCACACTGACCTCAAGGATCTTCTTGAGCTTCTGCGACGACTTGATGGAAACCGAGGCGGCGATCATGGCATGCAGTTGCTGGAGGAAACAAGACAGCGTTGAAGAACGGCCCTTAACCCATGACACGGTTACACATTGCGCGGCTCGTCAAGCTTTAATCGGTGGCTCGCATGGTACTTAATGACAAAATATAACACAGCCAATACGTTTTAAAAATGTGCTACATAAACATTCAATGAATACTACATGACAAAAACACAAACATCCACATTGTATTCCTCCTTTCACCTCAATTTATGTCTGTCGAACCTGGCAATGCAGCATGTTTACGGCATTGTTTGCAACTCCGGCTCACTTGACCGCAGTGCGCGTTTGCAGGTCGTGATAGCTAGGGTGGACAGCGTGACATGCAAAACTGTTTGATTTCTAATTAGAAAAGACAACAACCAGACATAATGAATAATGAAGATAAAGAGGCTGAAGGAAATGAAAATCAACATGAAGACACTAGACAGGGAACAAGCAGGCAAACCGATGTTATTAAGAATGAGGCATACAAGATGAGCACAGGAAATTTCAAGAGAAATGGACAGGCGAACTCTTATTTGTTCTTCATGGCAAAACCCACGCCTGTTTCAAACGTAGCAACATGGAGCACCACTTCAAAATGGTGCATCCAAAAGTCAATTAAGGTTTTCCGCCTGGCAGCGAACTGAGAAAGAAAAAGGCATAGCTTACTGCTTCACTTTGTGAGCAGCAAAATCTTATTCACAGGACAACCTATACTACAGAGCATTTGACAGAGTCTTCTTTTTAGATTGCGGGGATTTTGGCATGGGCAAAAAAAAAAAACATCCTCAGACTCAGAATTGGTTAGACTGCTTTTTGGAGTATTGTTCACAGACTTTGACAACAAGGACGCAATTCTTATAGGAATAAATATTAATATGAATATAGTCTAAATTGGTCTAATAAATATGGTCTTAATTGAAAATGTATTGGTTGTGTTGTTTCTCTTTTTTTGGGGTCACCAATGTATATGTGGAAATGCTCATCTGTGTGGGTGACTCGGTATATAGTCATGAAAGTGGCTCTCCCTTTAACTTTGCTCTGCCAATGTGGCTCCTGTGAAAAAAATAGTGAGGATCACTGCCCTATGACCACCACCACCACCGCCTCACCGGGGTCAACATCTGGACGTTGTCGCTGAAGTTGCCCATGAAGGTCATGATGTTCATGCGCTGGTTGAGGCGCTCGATGCGGCTGAACTGCATCATGAATCGGTCCTCGTCGCTCAGCTTCTCCAGTGGCTTCCTGTCGCGCTCGTACTGCCGCAGCATCTTCATCTCTGCCTCGGTGGGCAGGAAGCGCATCAGGCACTCCACAAAGTCCACACGCAGTGTCCGCAGGTCGAACCTGAGGAGAACCACCACCGTTCACGACAAGGAATGGGACGAATGTGACACGGGACGGAGCAGGAGCAGATGGATAGAATGTTTTGGTGACCCACCTCATAGGTGGAAAAAAATCTATTATGGGATGTGTAGAAAACATGTGCTTTAATGTCAATTGAAAATTAACCAAAGTAAAGTCCCAACAAAATCAGTGTCTTTGAAGGCTCTTGGTATTTAGCTCTTTACTGAAATGACTCTTAAAACACTGAAAACATTGATGAAATGCAGCTATTTCATGACTTACTATTAATATAATTTCTTGATTGATTGATTGGTTGGTTGACTGATGGAAAGTTTGGCAGGCCGAATTAAAAAGCTTTAATGGGCCGCATATGGCCCCCGGGCCGTAGTC
The DNA here is from genome assembly GCF_046127955.1 of Nelusetta ayraudi. Taxonomy (NCBI): domain Eukaryota; kingdom Metazoa; phylum Chordata; class Actinopteri; order Tetraodontiformes; family Monacanthidae; genus Nelusetta; species Nelusetta ayraudi. The sequence continues at coordinate 646,893 of NW_027466054.1, read as the reverse complement.
TGCCAATGCCTGCACTAGTCAGATAGGGCTAGGTTATGGTTATGATGGTTGTAATATTGTGTGATGCTGTGTGAAGGTTGTGATGTTGTGTATCGGGACAACAACATGGTCTGAGTCAGTTTGCTGCTGCTGCCCCAGCTAGGCCCACAGAGGTGAACTTACATGTGAATGGCACGGCAGATGACCTCTGACCCCTGGCCGGCCTTCCTCAGAGTGATGGCCAGGTTCTTTGCACGGTTGGCCTCCAGCAGAGACACCTTGGACACCGCCTTCTGAGGGTGCTTCTGCCGGGCGAGGGTCAGGTCCACGGCCGGACCCTGGGCCTTGGTCTTGAACAGCTCCTCGAAGCCCTCCACATCCAGATCCTGCAGGAGACACCAGGCACTCTCAGACACCCGGTGGTCGGTACGTCTGCCCCCTGCTGGTCGCGCTCTTAGCCTGCACCCACCTGTAGGATGGCCTCGTCGTCCACGTCGTTGAAGACGGTGCCATTGATCTGGCTGGGCTTCAGCGCCACCCAGTTCAGCACCGGCAACCGAAACTTGGTCTGGATGGGCTTCTTGATCTTGACAGCTTCAGGGGGCAGGGCCAGGGGGAGGAGCCAGCAGCAGGTGAGCAGGCAGACAGATTGGACATTGCTGAGAGGAAACTCTGATGTACTGCAGTGTCTAAGTGAGTGTTTGTGTGTTTGTGTGTGTGGGTGTGTCTGGGTGTGTGCGAGCGAGTGCGTGTTTGTGAGTGTTTGTGTGGGTGTGTGTGTGTGCAAGTGTGTGTGTGAGTGTTGGTGTGTGTGTATATGAGTGAGTGTGTGAGTGTGTGTGTGTGTGTGGGGGATCTTACAGAAGAGCTTGAGGGGACCCTCTGTCAGCAGGGGAGACACATCAACAACATGATTGGTCAGCTGTTAAGACTCCTTGCTGCTGATTGGACGAGACGAACAGCGCCCCCTCCTGGGGGACACGTGCGACACTCACCTGCGAGTCCCGAATTGAAGATGACTGTGGGTGACCCCCCTGACCCCGGGAGGGGCGGGGCCACGGGAGGAGGAGGGGGGGGCATGGGCAGCGACGACGACAGCTCGCTGGTCCGACAGGGGGGTGGAGGGGGAGGAGGCGGGGGAGGAGGAGCAGGAGACGGAGGAGGAGCGGCCGCGTAGGAGCTGTTAACCACTAGAGACAGAGAAGGAGCAGATGAAGACTGAGAGTGCCTGAGTCAACGTCAGTCAGCCTGTGACCTGAAGGTAGCGCTGCGACTCACTGCATTCCAGCATGGGTGGAGGAGGAGGAGGTGGAGGAGGAGGTGCAGGAATCCCTGGAGCACCGCTACCCCCAGCTGCCATGCTGTGGTAGCTCACTGTCTCCGGGCTGTGCGGCAACCAATCACAAGGCAGAAGAGATGAGTGAGTCTAGGACGAGTTGAGTCTGCAGCTCAGAACCACAAGCTGGTTCTGCTGAGGATCTACTGAGGTTCAGCGTTGGTTCTGAGGTTCTGCTGAGGTTCTGCTGAGGTTCTACTGAGGTTCTGCTGTGGATCTTGTGAGGTTCTGCTGAGGTTTTACTGAGGTTCTACTGAGGTTCTACTGAGGACAAATTTTGCATCTTTCGAGATGTGACAATCACTGGGATTGTCTAACTTTAAATTCTGCTGAGGCTTCCTGGACCAACTGCTGTTTCAGTTCAATTCAAATTTTGACCTAGACCATTTCTTTCCATTGTCTGCTATGACTCACCTGGGGGACAGGTTAGCACAGGGTGGAGGCGATGGAGAGGCGGAGTCTGCCACGCCCCCGTCCCCCTCCCCTCTCTGAGGCTGCGGAGCTCCTGGACCTCCGGCCTGCTGGGCCTCCTGGGCCTGGCGCTCCAGGCGACTCTGCCGCCGGATGGTCTGGTCCTTCTCCCGGACCATCCTCCTCAAGGTGTGGACCTGGGAGTTGGCGCTGGTGTACACGTCCTGCACAGGTAGCAGGTAGAAACAGCAGCACATTGACTCACTGACTCACTGACTCACTGACCCCTGACTGACTCACTGACCAACTAATTAACTGACTCGCTGACTGACTCACTAACCCTTGACTGACTTACTTATTGGCTCATTAACTTACTCACTGACTCAGTGACCCACTGACTGATTGACTCAATCACTGACCGACTCATCGGCTCACTAACTGACTTACTGACAGCCTCACTGACCCACTGACAAATTACTGACCGACTAAATGACCCACTAACCAACTCACTGACATACTGACTGACTCACTGACATACTGACTGACTCACTGACCCACTCACTGACCCACTGACTCTCACCCGAATGTGATCCAGCTCCTTGTTGGTTTGCATCAGCTGCTTCTCCAGCTCCACGATCTTTAGCATGGCTTCGTTCTCCACGTCCAGCACACGCTCAGTCATCTGTGGACGGAGACAGACGCTCGTCATCATTAGCCGCCATCGTGGCTCCGCCTTGTTCATGTTCCCCTCCCTGCAGGAGGTCTCCTTGGCTTCACCCCCCTCACCGTCGACAGGCTCTCCTCCATCTCCTCCACCCGTTCCAAGGCAGCTGTCTTGGTCTCTGCGTCCTCCAGCAGCGTCCCCACGTCGAAGACGTTGTCCAGGTAGGCCTGGATCTGAACCTGGAGCCTGTCACTCTCCGTGTGCTTCAGCCTCTAAGGTCAGACAGACCGACAGACAAACAGGTTCTAGAAGTCATTGGGTTCTATCCACCTTCTTGAAGGTTCCAACAGATTCAGTAGAACCAGAATCAATTCCACTACTACCAGACACTACGGGACTGTAGGGCTTTAGCCAGATGCTAAAAGAGTCTACCAGAGTTTAGCCCGCCTCTGATTGGCTGAACAGATCCTAGTAGACACCAGTGGACAGGAAGTCACGTAACCACCGACCTCCAGATGTTCATCCAGGTTGAGTTTGGTGAAGTCATACTGCAGGTGGACTCTGAAGTTCATGTCCTCCACAGAGTGGACCACAATGTTGATGAACTGCATGCAGGCCACCTGACCACACACACACACGCACACACGCACACACACACACACACACACACACACACACACACACACACACACACACACACACACATAGTCAGTGTCACCCTGAGCTAAACTGAATCACTCACTCATCATGTCAGAATCATCTGTAAAACTCACCAAAAAGTCAATGTTGTCGTCTTCATTCTTAAAATGTTCCATCAGCTTCTCAAAGCGCATCGACTCTGTGCAGACCTAGCGAAGACAAGTCAGTCAGTCAGTCCATCAGTCAAACAACCAATCAATCAATCAATCAATCATTCAGACAGCTGAACGATGTCCATCAGTTTTCCTCCAAACATGTTGTGAGATGTTTACTGTTTTGAAGTTGTCGAAGGCAGACAAGATGATCTCATGTCCTCCTCGGACCAGACACACGGCCGCCAACAGCTCCAGCACCAGAGCCTTCGTCCTATAGGAAGAAGAAGAAGAAGAAGGAGAAGAAGAAGAAGAAGAAGAAGAAGAAGAAGAAGAAGAAGAAGAAGAAGAGGAGGAAGAAGAGAAGTTGAGCTTCTCCAAGGGGACCTCCTCAGGACAGTACCTTCTGCTCTGCAACCTACCGTGGGTTCCTGTTGTTGAGGCTGAGGGCAATCTCGTTGACGGCATGAGGGTGTGACATCACCATGTTGAACCCATACTGAGGAAGAGGAGGAGAACCAGATGATGATGATGATGATGATTATGATGATGATGATAACGTAGAAGAAGATGTTCTAGTTTCTTCATGAGACATTGTGGTGGCTGTTTGTTCTCCTGGTTCCTGACAGGGCTGCTGGTGGAACAACTCCAGCGAAGGTCTTGATCATCATGTGAGTGATCATGGTGATAATGTGACTCATCATGTGACTCAGCATGTGATTCATCACGTGATTCATCATGTGACCCAGCGGTGCTTCAGTTTTAATACTTAACTCAGATTAACTCAGTTTTCTTTCACTGTGGCATGTTTGAAAAGAGTCCCTGAGTCAGTGAGTCGATGAGCCAGTGAGTCTCACCTGGTAGTTCATGACAGCTCGCAGGCACATGACACAGACGTGGACGTCGTCCTTCTTGCAGACAAGTCTGGAGTTCTTGAGTGTCCGCCGACTGGGCAGTGTGTTGGAGCGAGTTACCAGGGCAGAGCTGCGGGACCAACCACCAATCAGAGGAAAGGAAGCCGGTCACGTGACCGCACCTGGCTGCACCTGGCTATACCAGGTGACCCCCTACCTGATGGAGTGCCTGGCGGCCCTGGGGGCAGAGGAGGAGGGCGAGGGAAGGCTGCAGTCACCATGCAGATCCTCGATGGAGCGACTCCAGGGGGAGTCCAGGGACGAGGACTCACCGGTGCCCTCTGGCTGCTCGCCGTCAAACCTGCACCAGGAGACACAGCGGAAAACTGTCAGAAAAGCCGGTCCAGACCGGCGGTGTTCTGATCATTGGCCTGGGCTGTTAACTCACGTGACAGCATACTGGGCGAAGGACAAGTACTCCACCAGGACATCTAGACCTCGGTTCTCCTCGTTCAGGAACTCTCTGACCCACCTGCAGCAGGAGAACAGTGAGCAGTCTGAGAGTGGACCAGGGCCAGGGCCAAAACTTGGGCTAATCAGGACCTGGACCACGACCAGGACTCGGACGAAGACTAGAACCTGGAATAGGACCTGTACCATGGCCAACCAGAGCCAGCCAGGACCAGGACAAACCAGTTCCAGGGCCAACCAGGGCCAGGACCTGGACCTGAACCAACCAGGGTCAACCAGGGCCAGGACTAGGACCAGGACCAGGCCCAGGGCCAACCAAGACCTGGACATGGACCACAGCTGACCAGGGCCAACCAGGACCAGGACCAGAACCTAGACCAGGGCCAACCAGGGCCAACCAGGGCCAACCAAGACCACGACCAACCAGGTCCAGGGCCAACCAGGGCCAGGACCTGGACCAGGGCCAACCAGGATCAGAACAAGGAACGGGACCTGTACCAGGGCTAACCAGGACCAGGATCGGACCAACCAAGGTCAACCAGAGCCAGGACTAGGACCAGGACCAGGCCCTGGGCCAGGTCCAGGACCAGGACCAATCAGGGCCAGGACTAGGTCCAGGACCAGGTTGTGGGCCAACCAGGACCTGGACCTGGGCAAAGGCGAACCAGCGCCAACCAGGACCAGGAGTAGAACCTGGAACAGGACCTGTGCCAGGGCCAACCAGAGCCAACCAGGACCAGGACCAACCAGGACCAGGGTTAGGACTAGGACCAGGATCCTGTAGATGATCGCTACCCGATGTGGTTGGTGCGAAGTGAGATCTCCAGCTCTCGCAGCATCTGAGTCGACTCCTGAACTCGTCGTCTGAACTTCTGCAGAGAAAGAAAAAGAGGTCAAAGGTCAGAGGTTAAAAGTCAGTGGCTGTTCGAACTCTCTGGGGCTACTACGTTTTCCAGCACACCTTGCGGGTGACGGCCGGGTCAAGGAAGCCTCTCAGCTTCTGGATGTAGGTGTGCGGAGGGTTTTTCACCTGGAAGCGCTCCTGCACAGCACAACACAACACAACACATTTACACACAGACAAAGTAAAAGACAACGGTTTTGGTGGTTCCTGCACAGGTTGCTTAGTTGTGGCTCACCTGGTCACAGATCAGCTCCCACTTCTTCTCGTTGTCGTAGGAGCGCAGTAGGCGCACCTTGTCGGGAGGCAGGTTCATGGAGTTCTGAGAGAAAAAGGTCGAAGTTCACAGTCCTGCAGTGTGTGTGTGTGTGTATGTGTGTTGTTTGTTCAGATTGTTGCCAAGTTAGCAGGTTAGCATGTTAGCATTTTGAGGTGAAGCTTCAACACCTTCTGGTTGCCTGGAAACAGGCCACTGAGGGACAAAATCTCTCGACATAATCGAGGTTCAGCAGGAGGAGCTTCAAGAGGAGTTTAAATGAATAACTTCTCAAGGAGCTTCAGCAGGAGGAGCTTCAAGAGGAGCTTCAGCACGAGGAGTTTCTGAAGAAGCGTCAGGAGAAGCTTCAACAGAAGCTGCAGCAGGAGCTACAGCAGCAGGAGCTTCAAGAGTTCAAGAGGGGTTTCATGAGGGGCTTCAGCAGGAGCTTCAGCAAGCGGAGCTTCAACAATGGTAGTTTCAAGAAGAGCTTGAGTCGGAGCTCTTAGAGGAGGAGAGTCAGCAGGAGAAGCTTCATGAGGAGTTTCAGAAGGTCCAGAGACGCTGCCAGCAGGTCTGCAGTCCTCCATCACTCGACGTGCTTCTTCTTCTTCTTCTGAGAATCACTGGTGAAAACCAAACTCAGCAGCAGCGACACGCTAACAGGCTAACATGCTCGCATGCTAATATTCAGCTAGCCCTTTGAAGTGATGTCCGTCTGTTTGACGAGGAGGAGAAAGTCAATGTGCGTGAGTGTGTGTGTGTCTGTGCTTGTCCACACAGACACACACACACATACATGCGCACGCACACACACACACTTTACAGTCAACTGGAAATAACATGTGTGTTATTAGTATTCTAGAGTGTGTGTGTGTGTGTGTGTGTGGACCAAGAGGTACGCGCACGCACGCACGCACACACGCACACACGCACACACACACACACACACACACGACAGTCTACCAGAAATAACACACATGCTAGTATTCTAGAGTGTGTGTTTGCGTCTCTGTGGTGTGTATGTGTGTGAGAGTGTGTGCATGTGTATGTGTGTGTGTGTGCTCACCAGGGCGATGGAGAACCTCTCCTCCAGCTCGGCCGGGTCAGGCAGCGGCAGGCGGACGGGTGCAGCTCTGGATCGGATGACGGCCAGCTGGCTCTCCATGCTCTCCGCGTTCCCCATCGCTCTCTCTCTAGCATGCACACCGGGCAACCGACACACACACACACACCCTACAGCCGCACACACACACACTGGAACATGTGGTCGGCCATCACGCACTGGTCAGTCGTCTGTCCATCCGTCCCTCCGATCGCCCCTCCTCCTCCCCTGTTTCTCTCTCTCCCTCTCTCTTTGTCTCTCGCCCTAGCTGCCGTCGTCACTGCTGCTGCTGCTGATGCTGCGACGTCGGGTGTGTGCGTGTGTGTGTGTGTGTGTTGCTGCAGATGATCTCGTTAATCCTCCCTCTCTCCCTCCCCCCACGGTCGGTGAAGAAAGAAAAAAGCAGAATTGCTTGGCCTCCCTCCTCTGCTTTGTCTCTCTCTCTCTCTCTCTCTCTCTCTCCTTCACAGCTGAAGTCTTTGTCTTGGTCTCTCGACCCTCCCTCCCTTCCTCCCTCCCTTTCCTCCTTCCCTCTCCTCCCTCTCCTCCCTCAGACAGACAGACAATGAGCCTTCTGCCACCACAGGCCCCGCCCACCAGCCTGACACACACCACACACACACCCACTCAGAGTGAGTGAGGTGTGTATAATCTGATTCCACTGCAACACAATTAAAAAAACAAAAGTCAATAATTTCAGCATTTTATATATATATATATATATATATATATATATATATATATATATATATATATATATATATATATATATATATAGCATTTTATATATATACATTTATATGTATATATATATATATATATATATGTATACATATATATATATATATATATATATATGTGTATATGTGTGTGTGTGTGTAATACATACGTGTGTGTAAACATAATACATAACATACTGTAATTTTATCTTCTGCTTCCTATGAACTCTTCAAAATAAAAGCATCCTGTTGCTGAAAGATGGAAAATGGTAATTTTGAGTCTTTTCATCGTCAACTTTTAGTGAAGTTTTTGAAAAAAGTGAGATGAAGTCAGATGAAGGGCGCTGTGTGGAATGCTACTGGTGTGTGTGTGTGTGTGTGTGTGCGGGACTGTAGTCAGCCTGGTAAGCCAGTGAGCGGCAAACAAATGCATTCTGGGTAATTCTACGTGTCAGCTGGTCAGTCCGCCCAATGCCTGCAGCTTCCTGATGGAGGCGCTGCTGCTGCTACTACTGCTGCTGTTGCTGCTGCTACTCCACTGATGCTGCAGGAAGTCTGTCAGACGTCTTTCAGCATCAGCACCATGGACAGTCACTGCAGCAGATCCGCCCCCTCTGGCAGCTACTGGGACTGCGACACAATGGGCGGAGATGATGGAGCTCCTCGTCTTTTTTTCTCCTACTGTCTGTAACGTCGCTGTGTCGTAGCGGGGACCTGGAGGAGGAGAAGCTGAAGAGGGAGAAGGGGGAGGAAGAGGAGCAAGAGAAAGAAGAGGGAAAAAAAGAGGAGGAGGAGGAGAGAGAGAGGAGGATGAGGAGGAGGAAGGAGACACAGTGGAGGAGAAGGATTTGGAGGAACCGGGGGAGGAGGAAGAGGAGCGGGAGAAGGAGGAGGGAGGATGAGACTCAGTGGAGGAGGAGGAGGAAAAGGGAGGAGGAGCAGGTGAGAGGAGGAAGAGGAGCAGGAGGAGGAGGTGGAGGAGGTGGAGGAGGAGAGAGGAGACTCAGTGGAGAAGGAGGAGGTGGAATGTTGAAGAAGAGGAGGAGGAGGAGCAGCAGCAGGAGACTCAGTGGTTGATGAACAGGAGGAAAGGGAGGAGGAGAGAGGAGGAGAAGCAGGAGAATGAGGTGAAGGGGGAGGAGAGAGGAGACTCAGTGAAGGAGGAGGTGGAACGTTGAAGAAGAGGAGGAGGAGGAGAGAGGAGACTCAGTGGAGAAGGAGGAGGTGGAATGTTGAAGAAGAGGAGGAGGAGGAGCAGCAGCAGGAGACTCAGTGGAGGATGAACAGGAGGAAAGGGAGGAGGAGAGAAGAGGAGAAGCAGGAGAATGAGGTGAAGGGGGAGGAGAGAGGAGACTCAGTGAAGGAGGAGGTGGAACGTTGAAGAAGAGAAACTCCAGCAACTCCCGCCAACCTGAGAGGGTCTGAGTGTAACTCTGCTGCATGGCTGACCTTTGACCTGTACTTGGACACTTGGTGCCTGCTGTCCTCACAAAGCAACAACATCCTCTGGTTGTATTGCTGTTGCCATGACGACTTCTGGCCTCACCTGCGGCCTTTTTGAAGATTCACTGTAACAGGAAGCTTTAGCTCTTGTTTCCACCAGTGGCACTGGTGGACATTGGCCACAGACATGAACACAACACAACACTACACAACACTACACAACACACGGCACCGTTCAGGAAAGACATTTTCGACAAATTTGACAAGATCAAAATCATTCCAAAAAGGCTGTCATACCAAGAAATGTTTGAAAATCAATCTACATATTTTCTTTTCAACAAGAGGAAGTCGAGCCAATATGTAATTCTTTCTGCGTTTAGCTTTGTGTAGGTGATCCTTTGGTTCCCTCTCGTGGACATCTCGACAACTACATCCATCACCCACAAAATATGTTTTTTATTTTATTGAAAAGTATTTTAACCGAATAACGCATTTAGAGAATACATTCAGCAAGAATGACAACAGACGGTGGTATGTAATCTATAAACGTAAGAGTTCCGGGTTGATAATCAAGACAAAAATGAAAAAGTCGGAAGATGGTTAAGTGTTGCTACCTGCAAGCTAGCACTACCAGCCTAAAATTGAATTAAAAATTATAAACTGAAAATGCAGATTTTTATTTTATCTATTGATTGATTGATTTTTATTTATTTATTTATTTTTATTTTTGCATAATTTGGATCTGGAATTGTGTACAGCATAACCAACAAGTGACATTTTTGAGAGGAGCTTTATTCTGAAATGCTACCACAACATTTTCTGAACTTCAGTGAGGGGCTTTCTGGGGTGCTGATGGGGGAACTAGCAGCCTGAAATATAACGATAGACTGACAGGAATTATTACAAAATTTTGATCTGAAATCATGTAAGACGCTGTCCAAAAGTCACATTTTTGGAGGAGCTTTATTTTTGAAAAGCTATATCAGAAATTTCTGATATTGAGCGGGGGGCATCCTGGGGTGGCGTACTACCAGCCAGACATGGAATAATGGACTGACAACAACGAATTTTCAAAAAAATATTCATCTGAAGCCAAATACAGAAAGAATCCATTCTATTTCCTTATTGTGTGAACTGATTACCGTGATACCTGGTTTACACAGAGCAGGCAAAACAGTGATGGTTTGCTGGCTCGACCGCTTTTGTCAAACTGTTGCTTGGCTTGACCACAGTAAGCTAGCGCAGCAACGACAGTCATTTGCTGTGTACATAGAGACGCGGCAGACATGGGAAAAAAGAAAAAAAAAATTTGATTAGGAATAGAGTGTTTTCACCGACGTCACATTTTTGCCAGTTACCCGGCTGTGCGGCCATATTGGCGATCCTCAGATAAAAACAATAAGACGAACAGCACGTTGAATGTACATTTTGGGTGGAATTTAAATGTCAAAACTACAGGAAAGCCAAGAGGAACGTGTGGAAACTGCAAAAATATAGAGAGAAGGACTTGGTCAGCGGGAGAACAGTGATAGAATGAATTATTGTGGTTAATAGGAGGTGAAGATCCATACTAACTAGACCCCTCATGAAAGATCACCCGGCGGCAGTTCTATTTTCAATATCATATTCAGATAGAGTGAACTATCTGGTCTTTTCTCCAAGCCCATACAGCTGAAGACCTTCAATGTTATAAATGTTTGGATGCCTATAACCAGAGAGTGTGCAGCTGGGTGAGGGAGACACAGTCTTAGCTAATTGATGACGTGTGTGTAATAAAAGCCAATGTAACCCTGCTTCTGGAGATCTACTGTCCTGCATGTTTTAGACTTCTCTCCAATCTAACACACCCCATTATAATTATTTGTCATCGTTCTCAACCAGCCGAAGCTCATCAAGGGCTTGATAAAGAGTTAAGAATGGATGTGATGAAGTAAAGGGAACATCTCCACTGACTTGCAATCACATCATTTGAAGTCAAATCGCAATTCTCACGTTCGATTCACCTAATAACACATTTTACGTTCACGTAAGTTTCATGTTACGTGTTTCGTTGAAATATTACAGCTAAAAAAAATAATTGTGATCATGAGAAACTGAGTTGGAAGACACAAAACGTAAATATTCACTTTCAGGTTTATAATTCAGGGAAAATGGAAAAAGTAGGAAGATAGTTAAGAATGGCTAACTGCAAGCCAGCGTTAAAAACTGTGAGCTGAAGTTCTAAGACATCTTTGTTTACATCCATCACCCACAAAATCATTTCTTTCATTGATGGAAGAAAGTGTTTTATTAACCGAATGATGCATTTAGAGAACACAATCAGCTGGAAGACAACGAAAGGTGGTAGTTTACTTTTTCGTCATAAGAGGAAAAAATAATAATAATAACAAAAAAAACGTGACGTGGTTCGTTGAAATACTGCAGTTAAAAATAATGATCAAATAAATACCAACCACCACTGAAGTCTTTCTGGTTCCAACAGTCTGTAGCGGCGCAGAGGAGGGGGTTGGGAATGGGCAGAAGACCTAGCTAACAGGTGACTGCAGCTAGCAAGCTGCATCAATTAGTCGATGCATCCCTTCTGGGAAGACCGGAGATCAAACCCACGGGTTCAACATCACCAAATTAAGGTCAGAGGTGATTAATTATATTTCTTACCACCCAATAAATAAGTATTGAAGTGGCTGGTACCACCACCTCCCTGCCAACAGGGGGGGCACAAGGACCTTGAGCAACTTCCATCTGACCTCTGACCCCCAGAGGGCAAAGAGTGCGATGGCCCAGCTGTCCCCACAACTGTCACAGACCCATGCACGCTTGTCCTCTGTGCGTAGCCACAGGAAGTGGGAGCAGAGACGGCGGAAGTCCTTACATGTTTCGAGTGTCGGCATATTTGGGCAAGTTCTCGTAGCGCAGCACAGCGACACCAGCTGTTGCTAACTCAACTGTGACAATGTGCTGTGAGCTGTGTCAGACCCCAAAACAGAGATACGCCTAGCAACCCTCTCACGGCGCTCCCTTGTGGCTACAGGTAGTAACAGTAAATTGTAGTTTTGAATATAAAAATATTTACAAAAGTCCATTTCAGTTTCACAGCTGGTGAAAAAAAAGATGGAGGAAATAAAAAGGCATGCGAAAGGAAAGGATGGTGCAATAAAATAATGTGGTTCTTTTTTTGTTTGGTAAAGTGGGTGAGATATAAAGTCTGGGGCTGCTTAAATATTAAACAACAGCATTTAAATCAATCGGATCAGTTCTTCAGGGACGTCTTCACGATTGGACGACCTCCAGCTTGTTGTCAACAGGTGGCGCTTCAATGATTTCTCCACACAGGAAGGCCTCCTGCAACACAAACACCTCGGTGAAAAAACAAACAAACAACACAACAACAACAACTGATGTGAAGGTTTCATCACTTCCCGTTCCAGCAAGGAGCAGTTACTGAGTCTACAAGCAGAGCTCCATCGGACTGAGGTCATAGTTCGGTTTTCTTGACGAATCGGACTTCTCTCCCTGTATACGTGTACATATATACACCGTATACTTGCAGCTGAGAAAATCGAACTACTGACAGGGGCGTCCACCTCTCCCACACTAGGGGGCGGAATGAGTCTTTTCAGCGCGGTGTAATGTCCGCACTGGTCTTCAATTTAACCAGTTTCCTCACCTAACAGCTGCAGATGTGCTGCGCCACCATAAGCAGATTGGTCAGTTCACAAACATACACAACATATTACTGGCGAAGCCCACATCTACCACAGTGGATATACTGGTGTAGTGAGCGCTAGCTGATAGCCTGAGACGACTGCTTTCCCTCGGCCGTCGTGTTTTCTTTACTTTGGTTGAAATGGCGAGCAACATGTTGTGTGTGTGTGTGTGTGTGTGTGTGTGTGTGTGTGTGTGTGTGTGTGTGTGTGTGTGTGTGTGTGTGTGTGTGTGTGTGTGTGTGTGTGAGACAACAGCAGACAACAAAAGCATGTGTTGGATTCTACACTTTGTGCCGTCCCCGTGTCGAGAGATCCGGACCCTTCGTTCTTGGTGCATACGGGTTCGGAAAACAGACGGTGGGAGAGGGTTTGGAATTGTAGTCTATGGAGCTTCAGTGAGGGCAATGAAACGTATCTACGACGCCTTTTATTGTGTTGATATATAGAGGTAGAAACACAACGGTAATGTTTTGAACACATTTCTGAATCATTCGCAGATCATTTGAGAGACTTTGTGGACTTGTGACGACGTTCAGAGGCTCCAGGAAGTTACTGACGCCAATCCCGCTCCAGGTGAGAAGCGCCATTTTTCTGTATGAAGTGGCGAGTTGTACAGAGCACCGTGTCGTTGCAAACTTTTTTTTGGAGAACACAAATTAACTAAAAAGGTTCTCGATTGTGTCCTCAGCTATGCACAAACTTGTAGGAGCACCACGTGGAAGGAGATGGTGTCCTGAATGCTTTTGTTCCAGGGGCAGGCGCTACCACAGGGCTGTGGTGCATGTGCACAGGCATTGTCCAGTTATACTCCAGCTAAGGCTCATACATGGCGGAGAAATTCAAATTCCAATCGCATTATCTGGGTTCTCAATTGGAGTTCTCCGATTCCAATCAGAGTTCTAAAACTCAGATCACAGGCCGGCATCACATTGGACGCGGAAGCACCGCAAAGAGGCGCGCCTACGACAATAGTGCGCTAGCAGCCCTCTGGTTCACACCAGACACCCACGGCTCCACGATGCTGGGGCCATTAGAAAAATCTTCCTCCAGGTAGAACAGTGAACCTTCTGAAGTTTTGCTTCAACCTGAATATGGAACAAGCAAAGCTTAATACTGTACAATCAATAACTTTATTTTTCACATAAGCAAAATTCAATTTAAAATTAAAAAAACTAACTCATGAAAATAAAGTAGGATCTTTTTTTTACTTGCAGCGTTCCAATTTAAAATTCAACAGGAACCTTTTTCCACGTCTAATAATACAAGTAAACATACAATAACTAAAATAAACCAATGAAGAACTGACAGTAATATCCTCCAATCAACGTCCTGTCCCGATTGACGCAGCCGAAATACCAGCAGAGCATTCTGGGATTTGCAGTATGAAGGGCCCAACACACTGCACGCAAAAAAACAATTGTGGAGCAGCGTTCTCCCCAATCAGATTTAGACAACTTGCCAGCTTGTCCCATTTCAGTGCTAACTTGTCCAAACATGCATTTACCTGTGTCAACAAGTCACTCCTACTGGTACCCTCCCTTTCATTGATGCCATGGCTGCCAACTCCTTCGTGATGTGAAAGTCTGCAGTTATACCACGCAACAAGATGTGTTGTTGGGCTTTGTCACGAACATGGCAGCTCTCATCCAAAGCCAGAGTTTCCAGCGATGTCCTCGACCCGCCTCGTTACAGTACGTCCCGAGCGCGGCACAGTCGCAAATGCTCCCTTTTCTCTGGGCATATCAGTGCAACAGAGTCCAACAAGCCCTACTTGATAAACCCTCCATCTCCATCTCAGTGTTGGGCCATTTTGTGAGCAAGTTGCAGTTTTGTTAGCAACGCATCAGACTCTTGCATGTGCGCTTCATCAGACAGACTTCTGTATTCATCCTCATGTTTGCTCATGTCGTGGCGAGTCAAATTGCAATCATTGAACGCAGCAACTTGTGTACCACAAATTAAGCACACAGCTTTACCTTCAGTATTCTGTAAAGAGGTTCTTGGCAGTCTGTGTCTTGTTGAAAACATGGCACTCGTTATCAACTTTTCTTTTCTTGGCGTGAGCCTCGAATGGAACCGAGCTGGCATCACTTGTCGCTGCTCACCTCATTGCTCACAAGTAGTACGAACGAAACGGTTTTCAAAATAAAAGCAACACAGTTGTCTTGTATGCATGGCATAAATATTTTTAATAGCCTTCATGTTCTTAATCAGGGGTGGGCAATTATTTTTTGCAAGGGGCCACATGCCACAAACTACCTTCACGATTGACCGGTAGATCGCGTTTTTTATGACTGGTCTCATGCGGGCCAGACAGGAACATGCAGCGGGCCAGATGTGGCCCGGGGGCCGTACTTTGACAAAAACGCGTTCACTGCATTGGGGCCTTTAGCGGTATACTGAATGTGCTGTATAAAAGCAGCGGGCCAAATACAATGACACTGCGAGGCCAAATTAGGTCCGCAGGCCTGAGTTTGACACCTATGACTAACCCCCAAATTAGTTTTTTGGGGTTAGGATACTGTTGTTTCCTTTATACGCAAAACTACCTGGGTTGTCCCGCGATTTTGCAATCCTCACGTACGGAGCAGTTTCCACGTGGTTACGCGCACGCATTGACGCATTTGCAGACACATCCGGTCTGTGTCTAAATTCAAGGTCTGCATCCTTCAAAGGAAGCGTCCTCCGTTGGAAGGCGGGTCCTCCGAAGGACCCGGCCGAGAAGGACGAACCCAAACCCCGCCTCCCCGGTAACCACATGGGACGGTCTAGCCTTCAGCGTATTTCCTGGTTGCGCCAGCGCCGTTTCCTACTGCTGGCCAACCCCGGAAGTGACGTTTTTATAGCATCAAGCTAACCATTTGTTCGCCATCCAACCATGGCGTTGGATGTTCAAATAAGTAAAAACCCCTCGATAAAAACTCAATATTTTAGGTGAAATTTGAATACTTAAATTTATACGTCGTGTCTTTGCCGTTAGATTCCGCCAGTTCAGCTTACTTCCCAGGATCCCAGGATGTTTAGCAGCAGCACGCAAAGCATCCTGGGATACAGAAGGATATACAGTAGTATAGTATATAGGATATAGTAGCGGTGCATCCTTTTAAACGGCTAAAAGTAGGGCGCATTTGGAGCGTCCTTCAAATTTTAGTGAATTGGGACAAGCCTTCGCGCAGGATGCAGACCCTAAATTCAGACACAGCTTTTGTGTAAATTGGGATGAGAGGGGTTTCACCTTGTCGTAGATGACCCGGATGATGAGCGAGCAGCTGGGGCACGTGGCCACCTCCTCCCCGTTCTCCAGGTCCTCCTAGGCGCGCGCGCGCACACACACACACACACACACACACGCACACACACGCACGCACGCACACACACGCACACACACACACGCACACACACACACACACACACACACACACACACACACACACACAAGATGAGTGTCACCCCTGAAAAGTGGAAACTTCCCTGGCTAGCAGCTAACGGCTAACTCCGCTGCTCACCCTGCTGATGGCGAACTTGTCGCCGCAGGGACAGGGGAAGTAATAGAGCTCCTCGTCCTCGTCATACTCAAAGTCCTCGATCTCCACCTCGTCGTGAAACACCGACATGTTTTGTTTTGCCAAACTCAGGACCCGCTCAGGACAACAACAACATATCTGCCTCCGTGCGTGCGCTGTGGCGCGGCGCGATGACGTCAGCGGAAATAGTCGCACTTTATGGCATAACTGTGTAGAAAGTAGGGTTGCCACCCGTCCCGTTTCTTTCTAGAATTGCTCTCTTTTTTCACCGCCTGTCCCGGGAAAAATAAAATCTCTCCCGGGACAGAATTTGTCCCGTTTTTTTAGGGAAAATGACTAAACCTCATTTGATTTCCGTCTGAGGTCTAGATAGGGTCAAGAGTACCCAACCCTCCCGTAAAATACGCGATTGTCCCATATTTGGCAACTAAAAAAACTGTCCCGAGCAGTGTTACACTATAGTTGAGCAGCTGAACGCTGTTGAGCCCTGACAGAAGAGAAAAAAAACAACACAAATCAAATCGGAACTTTGTGTAAATTAAGAGTGTCAATAATGTTTCAGAACGAACTCTCTTAGAAAGTGTCAGTTTCAGAGTATGACAATAATACATTTTATTCAGCAGTCTCTGTAGAGACAGGAGCAACGACACAATACATCTGGTATAAAACACAATAGAAGACACATCAAGACGACAAAAGACACAGTGGAAGGCGAGATGACTGACCCTGAGCTGCTCTCAGAGAGGAGCTGCTGGAAGTCTGAACATGGTCTGTGTGTCCTACTGAAGAACATTGAATCCAGCAGTTTCAGCTGCAGGTCCAACGACCTCTGGCTGAGGAGCCACTGGAGCTCACTGAGGTCACATCTCAAGTTTCCCTTTTATTTGGGACCAACAAGTGGTTGATATCCACCCCCTCAGGATCCATCAGGCCTGTATGGATTTAGTGTCAGGAAGTGGCGAGGTCACTTACAGTGAGGCCTCCAGCAGGCAGACAGAAAGAGCAGCAATGAAGGTCTGGAGGTCCTGGAGAAGCAGCAGGAGATTCTGCTGATGAGATGGTGATTGTGCTGAGGAGGTCAGCAGGTCCTGGTTGTGGTAAGGAGTGGCAGGAGCCAGTCTGCTGCCACCTGCTGACCACAGGTAAACCAGAAGAGCAGAGCTGGTATTTAGCGCCAGTCACACTGGTTTCCAGGAAGCAGCACACCGCTCCATCAAAAAACATCTCAGCGTGACTGACCACAAGCTCCACAATTTAACATGCCATGACCTCTGAAGAAGAAGAAGAAGAAGAAGAAGCTCCTTGAACAGAATTAAACTGGCGTGCCATTTGTTATTTAACATCTGCTGCTTCTGTCTGGATCAAACTGGGAAATTTGTTGTTGTTTTTTTCATGAAAGCCCTGCAGGTGGGAATAGAAAGTTATTTGTTCTAGCAACAGAACTTTTTCAAGAGTGAGTCACTAAGTCACCAAGATGAGACTCTGGACGTGCAGAAAGGATCCCAGCAGGCCTCACATACCTGAGACTTCCTCTCAATAATCATTATTATTATCAGTAGTAGCAGCAGTAGTCGTGTCATGAGATACAATTTGTAGGAGCCCTTTTGTATTTATTTTATATTAATTTTATTAATTTCCCTTTAAGTCAAGTAATCACGTTCATGATGACTGCTGGCAGTTTTTAGTATCACATAAAAGGATCTAACCCACCTGTGCAAACTTGATGGCAGACAAAGGCAGGTTGGATTTTGTTGAAGCAGTGAAATTGGAGACGTCAGCCGACAAATGGTTGTCAATGTTTTTTGAGTCCTTTTATGAATCGCTTTAAATTATTCTATCGTCTGTTGTATTATTTTTACCATTTTGTGCCTTTTTTGGAATAAGACCTTTTGTTCTCTCAACATCTTGACTCTTAAATTTTTGTACCTTTTACAAATGGACATATTGAAACCACCTTGGCATCCGAAGTAAACGCCTTAATAGAAGGCATTGCACGCTTCTTTTCAACTCCTTTTCAAATATGTAATTTAATAACTTTTAATGTTGGATTTATATCTTTCTTCCAGTCAGACTTCAGTTGGTTGCTACTTTTGACGTGTTTCAGTGGGGAAAAAAACCCTAGTCTGATGAAGAGAAAAAACAATTTTAAAAAAAATGGATTTTAAGTCGTTGGATCTACTTTTCATGTTGTCTTATTGTTTCTGCTTCCTCGAATTTTATTTCCATGTGATGTTTAGACTAGTGATTTTTCAGCAGCAGGTGGGAGACTCTCAACTGTCTCTGCTCGACTCTGAAGCTGCAAGGGCCTCTAGTGGTGGACAAGGGTACTACTTCTTTCCTTCCCTCCCTCTCCGCGCTTTGTCGACGGATGATGAAACATGGGCAGACAACGGCGTTTGATTGTATTCACGTGTTGTTTATCATTTTTCCACAGCGATGAAGCAACAACAACAATAACAACACAACTGTTAAAAAAAAACAAGAAAAAAATGGCGTCAAAGAAGAAGAAGAGGAGGAGGGTCATTATGTGTTGTAGAGCAGCTCCCTCCTGCAGGCGTACATAGGACTAAGGGTAAAGATGGAGTCGACGAGGCTGGTGGGCAGCAGCGGCAGCAGGCTGAAGAAGAACCGCTCGGCCGGCGAGGCCAGCAGGTAGCGGCACCGCGGCCTCGGCGACACCACAGCATGCAGCATGGCCTCCACCACCGGCTCAACGCTCTGGAAGCCTGAGCGGCAGGTGGAGTTAAAGTAGTCGTGGGCCAGCCGTATATAGCGCTGGTTGAAGACCTTCTTCTTCTCCTCGTCCAGCTTGTCCCAGATGTCGGAGGCCGTCTTGGCCGGTATGATGTTGGTGGCCCGGCCGAAGTTCCCCGGCTGGATGATGCTCACCTGCAAGGGGGCAGTGGTTGAGGGAGGAAGGTCACATTCAGCGGGTGTAGAATAAAAAGGAGAGGTGCTGTGGGGGTGAGGAGGTACCTTGACTCCAAAGCTGGCCATCTCCACCCTCAGGCAGTCAGCAAAAGCCTCCAGACCTCGCTTGGAGACGCTGTAGGAGGCCATGTTGAGGCAGGTAAAGAAAGAGAAGATGCTGGAGGTGAAGAGCATCCGGCCTGTAGCACATAGTAGAGGGTGAGAGGAGGAGAAGAAGAAGAAGGAGAGAAGGAGTGGAAAGAGAAGGGTGAAGTTAAGGCAACTTCACCCTTCTACATAAAGATGACCTAGACAACTGACACTCTTTACAGAGAAGAAGAAGAAGAGTTGAGCGCTGCTGCTGACCTCTGCTGGCCCGGACCAACGGCAGGAAGGCGATGGAGGTCCTGATGGCACCAAACAGGTTTATGTCCAGCATGTGCTGGAAGTCCTGGACGGAGCTCCACTCGATCTCGGCCCAGTCAGAAATCCCGGCGTTGTTGACCACAGCCCACAGACCTGAGGGTCAGGGAGGAGGAGGAGGAGGAGGAGGAAGAGGAGGAGCAGGGCAAATATCTGAAGGAGGGGGTCCAGTTTCACCCGTCAATAATGTCAATAAAACATGTTGGCTGGTGAAAAGTCTATATTATAATGCCCATATCACTAATTTTAAAAATACAAATTAGATTTTAACTATTGGGGAAATAAATAATTGAAATTTTTAATATGTTTTATAGAAATTAAAGTTAAAGTCCCAGTGATTGTCACATCCCGAAGGATAAGAAATTTGTCCTCGGCAATTTGACCAATCAAACCCCTGAGGGAGCGGTGGGCAGCAGCAGTGCCGCCCCGGGAATCATTGGGTGATCTAACCCCCCAATTCCAACCCAGAATACTGAGTGCCAAGCAGGGAGGCAATGGGTACCATTTTTACAGTCTTTGGTATGACTCGGCCAGGGATTATATAGTGATTATATAGTCCAGACCCTTGTCCAGCAGTGGCGGCAGCTGGTCTTTCATGGAGGGGAAGCTCATTTTCGTCCTACATCATAAAATGCATTTGTTTACTTATTTATACGTAAATTCTACCTTCAATTCCTTTCAAGAAAATGATCTATGACTCTGTTGTACCAACTAGCCGTCTTTTCCAGGGACTTGACCAGTGTCTTCTCAATGGCCAGCAGAGCTAGGCTGCTTAAACTGCCTTGGCCCATTGTATTGCGGGTTCAAGACTTGAGTTGCTTTAAACTGGAGAAGCTCCTCTCTACAACTGTAGATGTAGCTCAAATTGTTGCCACTAATGACACGTTTGTACAGCTGAGGTATTGCACTGTCGAACTCCATGTCTTTCAGAAACAGCAAGAAATAACACAGCTTTCCTCTGTTGCCCTGCAAGTCCTGGTTTGAATACAGGACTTGAAGTTCAGACCTCAGTCTCACTGAATCAAAGCCATAACTTTTTAGGACACTCATATTAGCTGCCATTATGTGAAGCTTGCTGGCAGCTAGCTCACTTGCTGGCAGCTAGCTCGCTAGCTGGAGCTACTGCGCGAGGACGGGGGAGAGGCTCAGCCGCTCCCGCTATGTCAGAAGTCAGTCTCCAAACACAAGCAGCTGCAGTCTACAGAAACACCAGAAATAGATGCCAGAATTGTTGCTAGACGGGTTTAACAAAGACAAAGACACGAAGAGGATCAGTGAAGTTTAAAACTTGAAAACTGCTTTGGCGGATGGTTATACTTCAAGATCGCTGATTCGCTCATTTCACTGTCAATCAAAAAGGATTCAGCCTCAAACAGATCATCCAATTATCATGCAGAAGCCGAGGCCTGCATGATAATGCATATTTCCGGGGATACGGAAGATACGGAAGGCAAAAAAAACGTCCAGGGACCTTCGGTCCGCCTTGCGGCCGTAACTCAGCCCGCGCTGGGTCCGTACGAAGCTGGATTAGCAGGTAAACAGCTGCTAAAGGGTGAAGCCTTCACAACAGTAAGTGTTTAAATTGTGCCTGTTTCGTAAAGTTTGGCGTTTCCTCTTCACTCCCGCACCGGCAAACTGAGGAAGTGAGGCTCAGCAGCGATGAAGAGTGTGACCAATCACAGCGGAGTGGGCCGGGCGGGGGCGTACACCGGCAAGGCTGGGGGTGGAGTGAAGTGCAACAGAGCGTTTTCGCGGGATGCAGTAAATACGAGGAAACGAGCCGCGAGATACGCAAATCTAAAAAGCTTTCAGCGCGGAAAATCGTCTGTAGCTGCTCTGTAGGGGCCAGACATCAAATACAAAAGCCCGAAAATCTGTATAATAGGTCAGCTTTAAGCACGGTGACGCTGCGGGGATGAATAATGAGAAAGAAGTCGCATCACTGTCAGTTACGTGCGATAAGTAGCTACAAAGACAAATCAAAAGACAGCTGGTGCTGGATAAACACAAATATAAACTTAAGTTAGAGGCTTTCCAAATTTCCAGAAATTCCAGAGAAGCCTGGCCAGGGAGTTAAAAAGATGACCAGGCAGGGGTAAACTCCCAACCACCTTTAATGGCAGTGTGGGAACCGAGACAAATAAGCTAAATTCCTTCTCTATTGCAGGGGTGCCCGTTACGTCTGATCACGACGCTGAAGTTGGCACCACATTCGCCGTGGTGCTTCTTAGGTTTCGATTCCACCTTTTAAAAAAAATCTGCAATTTGACCGCGAGATGGCTGTGTTTATCCCAACACTTTGCAACATATAAAATTCAGCGAATCATTATGTCGATGTTGAGGTGAATTTTTTCCCACAAAATCATACAGTAGAAATGGACATGTGAGGTATCATTTTTGGCCTTTTGGAGGGGCTCCAAAGTTGACAACTTTGCCATTGACATTATGATAGTTTTCATTTTTCAGGTGGATTATTTCCAAAATTCTACAGTAGAAATGGACATGTGAGGTATCATTGTAAAGCCCGGGAGCTCTACTTTTATAATCACATTATGATATGACATTATGATAGTTTTCATTTTTCAGGTGGATTATTTCAATGGACATGTGTACTGTATAGTCATAGTGTATAGTACTGTAAGTTTGGAACCCCACCCCTACTGGGTGTCAGGGACACACCAGTGACCGTTCCTCTCCTACTTTCACCAGTACCTCCCTCCCCTTGCTCCTCATCTTTCTCTTCCTAGTCTTCCTCCTCCTCCATCTCTTCCAACTGCAAGGTGTTAGGGTGAAAAATCCTTTAATAAAAGAAATGCATTAATCAAACACCTTAATGTAATATTAAGTCCTGCAGCACAGCATCCGAAACAGATTAATAACAGGGTGTCTGCAGGCAACACAGGCAAATGTCCATAATTCCAGGTAGTGGGCAATAAAGATAAGGCAGAGACAGTGGTCACTCAAACAGACAGCACTGTTCTTAGAGTACTGAGTTGAGTGGTCATTCAAACAGAGCACTGTTCTCTAAATGCTGAGTGTGTGGTCAGTCAACTAAAGGCCACTGCCTTCCTCCAAAACATACTGGTAGGAAGGGGACTTTGACCTTTTCCTGTTCAGGTGGCATTCCCTCCTTCTTTCTCTTTATCTATCACACTCTCAGGACGTCAACTGCGTGTATTGGACCAAAATCATAAGGAGGGTCCACGACCTCTCCCTGCAAACAAACCAGAGCCAATCACTCAGGAGTTCATCCCATATAAACTCTGTCTGGTGCCAGGATCTTGGTTCTACCTTGGGAGGTCACCTGGAGACTTTCCTTCGTGGTTCAACTGGGACTGCTCCTCTGGCCAAACAACGGGGAATCCATGTACATGATTGCTTGTTTTTTCACTATTAAACCTTCTAGAACTTAGGATTTTTGTACAACTCCTTCTTGGATAAACCAACATGCCACAAAGGCCAACCAGATAGTGTAATTAATTGATAAAGTGAGTGATTTGTTCAGAACATGTTAACAACACAACAAGCTTTCAATCAAAATAAAGCATTTACTTGACTTTATTGACTTTGCCATGGCCAAGACAAGTGTGGGTTAAGACATAATGAGGTGATTTCAGCCTTTGAGTATTTTGGGCTTGTTTTGAGGGTGCTCGTAGAAATATTGCCTGAGCTGCATGTGCAAAATCTCTTTATCATAAAAAAACTGCATCATCCAAACAAAATCTTGTGATTTTAGGATTAAAATAAGACAATGATATTTATAATTAACGGATTCACTTCAGAAAGGGGACATTGATATGTTTCCCAATGAAATTTACAATGATACCTCACATGTCCATTTCTACTGTAGAATTTTGGAAATAATCCACCTGAAACAATGAAAAATATCATAATGTCAATGGTAAAGTTGTCAACTTTGGAGTCCCCCCAAAAGGCCAAAAATGATTGTAATGTTTTGTACTGGATACCGTTTAAACCTTTATTGTGAAGGTCACCAGCATTACTGTTTTAAGTATGAAGCATTATTTTGATAAGCACTAAAACCGGAAGCAATAAGAAACACGGAGGTAGAGAGTGAGACGGTGAATAAAGAAGTACGCACATGCTACAAGAAATTTTGAGTGTCCAATTATTATATAGATACGCTATAATACTTCTCGTATATAGCCATATCACAACATGGTGTCAGAGTGATAGTCGTATGACTATGGACTCAAGCGAAGAAAAAAAAGAAAGAAAGAAAGGAAGAAAAGAAGACGACAAAGAAAAGTCGAAGATGGAGGCATTCGGCGTACCTACCCCGAAAATGGATTGGGATTCATCCAATTTACCAGATGCGTGGCGGAGATTCAAGCAACACGCTGAGCTCATGTTCACAGGACCCCTTAAAAACAGAACCGAAGAGGAAAAATGCAGTTTCCTTCTGCTGTGGATCGGCGATAAAGGGCGGGACGTCAGCAACACGTGGACACTGACGGAAGATGTTAAGTTGCTTAAAACCTACTACGACAAATTCTCAGAGTACCTCACTCCAAAAGCAAACCCCATATTTGCAAGATACACATTTCATGAGAAGACGCAAGAAAACAGTGAGTCATTCGAGCACTTTGTGACAGAACTCAAGCTGTTAGTTAAAGATTGTAACTACGCAAACAGCGATGAGATGGTGAGGGACCGCATAGTTTTCGCTACCAACTCATCTAGAGTACGCGAAAGGTTACTCAGCCAAGGACCGGAGCTCACGCTCGAAAAAGCAATCGACATTGCCCGCTCCCACGAGCTATCAAAAGCGCAGCTGAAGATTATGGCGAACAACAAAAGGCAGACAATGCCTGAAATGTCGAAAATTCAACCACTATGCAAAAGTATGCAAAACCAAGTCTCACATTCCAGGTAGGACAGTGCACAGAGAAATCCACACAGTTAAAAAAGATGATGATGATGATGATGGATCGGAGCTATTTGTGGACACTGTCTACACACTACTACAGAAAAAGAAGATGAGGAAAGCGCATATGCAGACGTTGGGTTGGGATCACAAGACAGAAAACTAACTTTTAAGTTGGACACTGGGGCACAAGCAAGCATCATACCAGCAAAAGATTTTAATGCACTCATGCCTAACGTACAATTGATGACAGCTGACCGCAAGTTGACAGGTTGTGGCGGGCATACGCTAGAAGTGAACGGCTACTGCAAGATAAGAAGCCAATATAAAGCCAAGTCAACCACCGAAAGGTTCTATGTAGTGAACTGCAAAGGCCCACCAATCCTAGGCTTCAAAGCCTGCAAAGCCCTGGGACTCATCAAAGTGGTGTACGCAGTCAACAGTGACAAAGAGAGCAGCACCCAATCAGACCACATCCTCGATGAGTATGCAGATGTTTTCAAAGGCATCGGCACATTCCCAGGTGAGTGCAGTTTTAGAATAGACCCCAGTGTAGCGCCAGTTGTTTGCTCACCACGGAGGGTACCATTTGCCCTTAAAGATCGTCTAAAAACCGAGTTGGACAACATGGAAAAGGACAAAATAATATGCAAGGTGACAGAGCCTACTGAGTGGGTTAATGCCCTGGTAGTGTGTGAGAAGCCAAAAACACACAAACTCAGGGTGTGTCTAGATCCAAGACCCTAAACAAAGCGATAATGAGGCCACATTATCCCCTACCCACATTGGAGGATGTGACCTCCAAGCTAGCTGGGGCAAAATATTTCAGCACCTTGGATGCCAGATCTGGGTATTGGGCCATCAAGCTAAGTGAGGAGTCCTCGATGCTCACAACGTTTAATACCGCATTTGGAAGGTATCGTTTCCTCAGGCTGCCCTTTGGCATCGTGTCCGCCCAGGATGAATTTCAGAGGAGGGTGGATGAAACCTACGAAGGCCTGAGAGGAGTAGCCGGCATCGTGGACGACATCGTTGTGTTCGGCAGAACAAAGCAGGAGCTCGACACCAACCTCCGAGCCATGCTCAACCGCACCAGAGAGAGAGGGATACGCTTGAATCCAGATAAGTGCCGCATTTGTGTCCCTGCTCACAGGCGACGGTTTGAAACCAGACCCGCTTAAGGTGAAAGCCATAACAGACATGCCACCGCCAACTAGTGAGGCAGAGCTCGAAACTCTGCTTGGCATGGTGAACTACCTGGCGAGATTTGCACCCAATCTAGCCGACGTGTGTGCACCACTCAGACAACTGCTTAGGCAGAAAACAGAGTTCAAATGGGACACCACACATGAAGATGCATTTCAGAAAATGAAAGAAATCATCACAGCGGAGCCGGGACCAGTGTTAGCCTATTTTGATCCCGAAAAAGAAGTAACACTACAAGTGGATGCGTCAAAACACGGCCTGGGTGCAACCATCATGCAGGAAGGCAGGCCAGTAGCGTACGCATCCAAGCTACTCAACAGCACAGAACAAAACTACGCCCAGATCGAGAAAGAACTATATGCAGTCCTGTACGGGTGTAAGAGGTTCCACGAGTACCTTTATGGACGGAAGATAACTGTGGAATCCGACCACAAACCGCTAGAGACTATTTTCCGCAAACCCCTAGCTCTTGCTCCACCGCGCTTATGCGCATGCTGCTTGCAATGCAAAAATACTGCATAACTCTCATCCACAGACCAGGCAAAGAGATCCCGGTAACCGACACATTGTCGAGAAAATCCCTGGATGAAGAGGACGAGTCTCTATCTGAGGCTATGGAGACACAAGTCCATACTGTCATTAGCACAGCTCCAGTGAGTGCTGATAGGCTAGAAGACATCAAGACGCAGACAGCTCAGGATGAGCAGCTCTACACTCTGAAGCAAGTCATCCGGTCAGGCTGGCCGGAGACAAGAAAGCAATGTCACCCACTCATCAGCGAGTACTGGAGCCACCGTGATGAGATCACAGAGGCTGATGGAATTCTGAATTCTGCTAAAGGGTGAGAAAATAATCATTCCACACAAGCTCAGACCACATATGCTCAAATGCATTCACACAGGACATTTTGGAGTCGAGAAAAGCAAACACAGAGCAAGAGACGTGACGTTTTGGCCAGGCATGGGTCAACAGATCGAAGAAATAGTGAAAGAGTGGGACATATGTCAAACACACCGCAGTTCCAATACTAAAGAACCCATGCTCTCACATGACATCCCAGAGACCCCATGGGAGACTGTAGCAACAGATCTATTCACATGGAACTCTGAGAACTACATCATCATCTGTGACTACCTTAGCAGGTACTTCAAAATAGAGCGCCTGCACAATATCACCACAGCCGCTATCATTCGCAAGATAAAAGCAGTGTTTTCGAGGCATGGAATCGCCCGTCGGGTTGTCAGCGATAATGGGCCATGTTACAACTCCCAAGAATTCAAGCAGTTTGCAAAGTCGTGGGGCTTCCAGCACATCACTTCGAGCCCACACTACCCACAGAGCAACGGGTTAGCAGAAAAAAACGTCCAAACTGCAAAGCGAATCCTCACCAAGGCCAAAGAGGACAAGAAAGACCCATACCTCTGCCTTCTGGAGTACAGAAACACACCTGTCGACGGACTCAAATCACCAGCCCAGATCCTGATGAGCCGCAGACTACGTTCCATCCTGCCTATGACAACTCAGCAACTCCGACCTCAAGTCGCTCCCGAGGCTACTGTCCATGCAAGGAGGGAAGACTTCCAGCAGCACCAGAAACAACATTACGACAGATCTACCAGACCGATGTCAACGCTGCACACCGGAGCACCCATCCACTTCCAGCAGGAAGATGGCACCTGGAAACCAGCGACAATCATTCGACCAGCTGAGACACCGCGGAGCTACCACATCCAGACCATATATGTATATATATATATATATATATATATATATATATACATATATATATATATATATATATATATATACATATATATATATATATAAATATATATTTAAAAAAAAATACATTGTAACAATTGTGACATTGCATTGCGTTCATATGCATTCAAATCTGTGAGATGTTCAAAACCTGAATATTGTCAGAGTTATTCCCTCACAAGGTTATTCCAAAGTTCACAGGAGTATCTCAGAACTTGTTGATCTACTGAGTGTAATTGTTTTCTACTGTTGTGTTTTTCTTGAAGTAGCACATTTAAATACTGTAGCACTTTTGAGTATACTGCTGTTACATTATGTTCTGAAGTTAATTGCACTGCTGAGAATTTACAGTCCGACTTTACTGGAACAGAAATGTTATTCAAGAACCTCGGTTCTTGTGCATGTCATTTGATTATCTCCATAGGCACAGCTTGTTTTTTTTTTTTTGTTAAAGGGAGATGTAATGTTTTGTACAGGATACTGTTTAAACCTTTATTGTGAAGGACACCAGCATTACTGTTTTAAGCATGAAGCGTTATTTTGATAAGCACTAAAACCGAAAGCAATAAGAAACACGGAGGTAGAGAGTGAGACGGTAAATAAAGAATACGCACATGCTACAAGAAAGTTTGAGTATCCAATTATTATATAGATACGCTATAGACATAATGATTCACTGAATTGTATATGTTGAAAAGTGTTGGGATAAGCACAGCCCTCTAGCGGTAAACACCGCGGCGAATGTGGTGCCAACTTCAGCGTCGTCAGGCACGAACCCAATGATTAGAAAACACGGTGGATTCGGTTGATTTTGGTCATAATGTATGATGTGCATGTTTTTCTTTTTATATGTGCTGTGTTTTACAGTGAAAGGTAAATGTGACGTATCGGCTTCGGCACTGTTCAGATCTAATAAAGTAGACATAAAGCAGATTTCATTTTAAACCTGAAACTATAATGAACAAAATCAATGTATACTTTAGATACCAGCATTTTGTATGAGACCAGACAGGGACAGGAAAAAGAGTTTCGCTGTTGTTTTCTTTAAATACACGTGAATATACCGGGGTTGTCGCGTGAGCTTGCAATCCTCGCGTAAACTGATCGAGACGCCACGCGAGACGCGTCGCTCGGACAATGCGCTTCAAACTGCGCACGCACCGCAGGCGCGCCGGGGATCCTGGGAGATGCTGCTAGCAAACGTTTGCGTTACACACACACACACACGCGCGCGCGCACGCACACACACCAATTATCCCTAACAAAAATATACAGCAAAACATCTTAACGTAAACGCACTTTTACTGATAAAATAAAACATAGGCATATATAACCTTAACAATTTTAAACCATGAGTTTTCTGTGCAATGATAAGCATACATGCACATGGGAACATGCTGACCCATTTAATCCTCTTTCTTTCCTTCTTTCTTTCTTTCTTTCTTTATCACTGGACTACAAATATATTTCTGAATTAATATGTTTTCCTATTTTAAAGTAGGTAGATCTTTTTGACTTGGTCATTTTAAAAGTAGCTTGCATGTTGAAAAAGTGTGAGCACCCCTGATCTATCGTTTTGAAAGTAACTCTGTTGAGGCTTCGTCTGTGTCACCCTTTTCCTTCTCCCCTCCTCCAAACATGGAAATTAAGGAATCTCAAGTCCTTCTGCTCTTTAGAGGCTGCAATGTGCGGAAAAGCCCTGGGCCAGACAATATTTGTGGAAATGTTTTTTTTTTAAAAATTGTACAGAACAATTAGCCCCAATGTTCAATACGATTTTTAAATCTTCTATTGTCCAAAAACTGTTCCCACTGTATGGAAAAGTCTGGTTATTGCTCTTGTGCCAAAGTCTACCAACCCTAGCCAGCTTAGTGACTTTCGTTGTGTAGCCTTGATTTCGCTTGGAATGAAATATTTTGAGCGTCTTTATTTATATCTTTGTGAAATGCTTTGTGTTGTGTGATCTGCTGCAATCCAATTTCCCCACGAGGACAAATAAAAAGACTACTACTACTGTAAAAACACAACTTTAGCGGCCTCTCGAAATAAATACACATCTATCTCCGTTCACAGCCCCGACTGAGGCTGCGATTGTGCGACGAGCTTCCAAGCAACTTTGGATGTGATTGTTTGTTTGTTCTTTAGTGCTTAATGAATAATATTTTTTTTCAAATGACTGGTAAAAATTGAAGAAAAGTTTCAGTTCAGTTTTTTTTAATTCATACAATTTTCCTTTTTTTCCACTATAATATTGTTGTCATTATGAAAATGTACCCGATGTGGGATTAGTGAACGGATTCTACTCTATTCTGCACTATTCTATGCCATTCTACTGTCCTCTGTTCTATTCCCCCCTGCTCTCACCCTTGTGGGGCAGCTGCTCCTGCACCATCCTGAGGGACTGGGCCACGTCCTGGTCCTGAGTGACATCCAACTGCAGCAGCTGTAGGCTAGAGGAGCAGAGTTGGGCCAGGCCACGGGCCCCGGGGCCCTCGGCACGCAGACAGCCTGCAAACACAGTGAAGCCCTGCTGGTCCAGGCGGTGGGCCAGCTCAAAGCCGAAGCCACTATCACACCCTGTGATCAGCACGCCGTGGCCATGGCCGTCCTGCGGGGGGTGCTCTCCGCGGTGCCACACCGCCTTGACAAAAAGCCACAGCAGCAGCACAGAGACAGAGAGGCAGCCCACGGCCTGGCCCACCAGGAGGGCGCTGCTCATGGTGGAGATCTGGAGGACCAGAGGACAGGAAGGAGGTCTGGAAGACTGGATGTCTTGAGGACTGCAGGTCTGGAGTTCTGGAAGACTGGGGGTCTGGAGGAGTGCAGGACTGACTGTCTGCCAGCTGGCCATGGCACACCACCTACTATATATAGGCTGGCAGGGAGCACCAGAGGGTTCTGTGCTGCGTGTAAAGACTCATTGAGGCCATTGGTTCCGCCCCACATGTGTATGGAAGAAGAAGAAGAAGAAGGAGGCGAAGAAGAAGAAGTCTGTCCTGGTGTTTTATCAGTGGAAGAGAATTTCACAGAAAGCACACAATGATATCAACAATTTTATGTAAACATGCCCCCTGGTGGTCAGAGGGAGAAACCATGAAAATGGATTAAAACAACTCCTGGAAATTGATGAGGAGAAAATCAGAAAAACAACTTTATGTAACTGAGGCCTCTGGTGGTCCGAGGGAGAAACCCAGGAACTGAAACTTTAAACAGCTCCTGGAAATTATTCAGAAGAAAACCATAAATCAACTTTATGTGACTGAGCCCCCTGGTGGTGCGAGGGAGAAAACCTGGAATCGGTTTAAAACTCCTGGAAGCCAGGAACCAATTCAGGGGAAAAACCATCATTCAATCGGAGCTACTGACCCCTGAGCACGAGCAGGACCCACCGGTGACACTGCAGCGACGCCCTCCCGTGGCACCGAGGAGTCACTGCAGCACAGTCATCTCAGACAAACAAAATAAGTTGGATGATCCATTTATTCATCACCAAGAGAAAACTTAACGACTGACAACCATCAGGAGGAAGAAAAGTTTTATTTCAGAGCTGAATGACAGAATTATCATATATATATACACGTATATGTACACTGATTTTAAAATCAACATGTTCTATAAAGGAGAAGGAAGCAGAAGATACGGACACATATGCGCGCGCACAAACATACTCTTCCTGGGGTTTTATTCATAGAATCTATTTAACGAGAACATAATAAGAGTTAATTTACTACAAGCCCCACCCCTCCTCTCGCTCTGCTGCCTCCTACAGGCTGAATTCTGCGCTGAAGCCGCATTGATAAACAATTTGCATAGAAAGTCAAAGGAAGCTGCAGACGTGACATAGTGAAGCTGCTTCTTCGCTGGAGAGAAACCAACATCACGTTTCTGGATCTTACTGGAGACACTGATGAACTGTCGTGTTTCCCTCCAGGATCCAGTACAGACCTGAGTCTCTCCTCCACAGCTGCAGGTGTGTGAGGTCGCGTGTGGAGGCAGTTTATTGGTCTCCTGCCCCCCACCAATCCTCCCCTTGCCGGGGGTCCGTCAGGTTTCCACCTTGCCGAAGGTGCCGTCGGGCGGCCGGTAGTGCCGGGGGAAGGCCTTGAGCTGCAGCGAGTTGAAGGCATACTTCCTGCTGCCCACATTCTTCACAGTGTTCTCCCTGCGGCAGCCCTCGCTGGGGAGACAAGGGGGGCGCAGTCAGACCACGGCTGCAGCTCACTGCAGCTGCCAGTAGAGGGCAATAGCAGAGATTCACTAATTCACACAGCAAAAAAAACAAAAAAAAACGCCTCATGGTCCAATCAGCTGTCAGAGCGGAGACAATCACCAGGCCTTCAGGGACCAGAGGAAGGTGGAAATAAAATTGATTCCGTCTCAGAATGACTTCATGACACTTCAGAAAAAAGGTCAAATTTAATGAAGCATATTTCTTTGGAGAAAAGATAAAATGTAAAGATTCCAGAAACATCCAGCTGCAAAAAAATAAACAAATAAATAAACCGGAGACGTGAAGCGACACATAGACCTAATCATGATCAGTATTTATGCTCTTCAGATGCCACCGTAAGGCTGGGTTCACACTGGATGCGGAAGCGCCGCGAAGCGTCACGCCTACGAAAACCGCGCGCGAGCCGCAGCCCTCTGGTTCACACCAGATGCGCA
The DNA here is from genome assembly GCF_046127955.1 of Nelusetta ayraudi. Lineage (NCBI taxonomy): Eukaryota > Metazoa > Chordata > Actinopteri > Tetraodontiformes > Monacanthidae > Nelusetta > Nelusetta ayraudi. The sequence goes on along the minus strand of NW_027466054.1, from coordinate 614,879 downwards.
CGGCTCTGCGACGGTCGACAGACGCTTCACTTTTGCGCGTGTATGTGTGCGCGTGCGCATTTCATCTCTCTCGCACAACATACTGACAAATAGAGCATACACAAATATGATCAAATTTGTCTTTCGCTGTATTTTATTTTTCAAATGTCTTTATTTTGAAAAACAACCAAATTTTCTCTTTTTTTTGAGCAACTTCCTGTCCAACAGAAGCCGATTGCTCGTGGCTCGCAAGAGAGGAGGCGTGCGCTGCTTCGCGTCTGGTGTGAATCTCTAGATGGGTTAACATGGGTGCCGAATGGAAGCTGTCTCTGCGTCCAGTGTGAACCGGGCGAAACTCTCCCTGCCACCAGGTGGCAACCGTCAACTGGAAGGACAGTGTGGCTGAATGTTGATCAGAGTGGAAAATTCACTTCTCTTCAAGGCTGGAATTAATAAATTGTCTGCTGAAGATGAAAAATGACATTTTTCCCCCTTTAATAAGACGGCGTTTAAAAACCTGGATGACTACATCCACCAATTAGAGTGCTCTAAAGTTAATGCTAATCCCAGTAGAAGCCAGTCATAACTGCAGATCAGTTTCACCTGAACATTAGCCAATCAAAGCTAGCGTACTGCATTTGGCACCAAAGAGGAAAAATAAAACAAAGCAGCACAGCAGGTTATAAAGTGCAGAAGTGAAAGAAGGAAGGAAGAAGGAAGGAGGAAGGAGGAGCAGAAGAAGAAGATGAAGAGGAAGCAAAAGAGGAAGAAGAAGAAGAAAAAGAAGAAAAAGAAGAAGATTAAAGCAGCCGCCACTTCCTGTGTGGAGTCACTTCCTGTGTGGACTTTGCTCCTCATGATGGAAACAAGACTCTGGCTAATTTTTTTCCCCCCATCAGCCCTCACAAAGATGGCCGCCATGCCTCTATCGTTTTACCAGAAATGGTGGGTGGAGCCAAACTAGCCCACAGTGTGGGTGGGAAGGGTATGGAAGGTTTTGGTGACCCACCTTATAGGAGGAAAAAAATCTATCATGGGATATGTAGGAAACGTGTGCTTTAATGTCAATTGCAAATTAACCAAAGCAAAGTTCCAACAAAATCAGTGTCTTTTAAGCCCCACAGTGTTTAGTTCTTTGTTGAAATGACTCTTAAAACACTGAAAACATGGATGAAATGCAGCTATTTTATGACTTACTGACTATTAATACCATTTCTTCAAGTTGGGCTGGCCGAATTAAAAAGATTAAAAGGCCCTTAGCCCTCTGTTTGCAGCCTCCTGCTAGTAGAAGAGTTTCCTGGTTACATGTGGGCGGGTGTCAGTCAGTGATGATTGGTGGTAACTGGTGCACTGGGCATGGCGGCCATCTTTACTGGAGGGTCAGCCAAGTCGGACCAGTCCGCCCAGTAGGTTAGACGTCCTCCAGGGGCACCAGCCTGGGGGGCTCCAGGGCTCCAGGCTTGAGGGGCTCCAGGGCCTCCAGCCTGGGGGGCTCAGCCGCAGCGGAGCCGGGTCAGCAGGCAGGCCAGGCTGAGCAGGAGCCACAGCAGCAGCAGGTTGGGGCTGAGGGCCAGCAGGGGCAGCGAGTACAGCAGGCTGGGCTCCAGCCGGAGGTCCCGCACCGGCAGCACACCGCTCAGGTTCTTCTGGAGCAGCCCCTCCCTCGTCCCAGCGCTGGGGGGAGGGACGGGGAGGTGGGTGGGTGGGTGGGTGGTGGAGGAAGGAGGGAGGGGCCAGACGCATGAAGGAAAGGAAAACACACAGCGAGAAAACGTGGCGGCAATGACGGTAGCCAACAAAAGAAGGAGAAGAAGAAGACAAAAGGCGGAAAAACAAGAGGAGGTGGTAAGGAAAGAGAGGAAGGAAGGAAGGAAGGAATAAAGAGAAAAAATTAACAGATTGCTTTCAGAGAAGAAGAAGGAGAAGAAGAAGAAAGAAGGAAGAGGAAGAAGAAAACACACTAATGGTGGGTGAGGGGGGACTCCGCCCAACAACACCTGTCAACCAATCAATGACAGCATCAGGAGCCCAGGTCACAAGGAGGGGAGAGGGGGAACTCATAGGGGCAGAGCCAATGACATAATGACATAATCACTCAGCTGCAACCAAAAATCGCTGAGCTCCTCCCTACCTGCGCATGCAGTCCAGGGCCTGGGTGAAGACCTGCGGTGCCATACCGTGCTCGTGCTGCAGGATGAGGCACTGTTCCAGGGTCACCGACATGGCTGTGCGGTCCTTGGCGCTCTTGCAGCTGGTGAAGCGGACGCCATTCAGCCGCCGGCACACCTGCGGGGGTGGGGGCGCACACGGTGTCAGAAAGTAGCAAATGCAGGGGGGTTAGAGGGAAAGGGAGGGGCAGTGGGCGCCTCACCTCAGCCGCCTGCCACAGCACGTCTACGTTCTTGTTCTTGCGGGCCTGGACGTTCTGGCCCAGGAACCTCAGCAGCTCCGGTAAGCACGTCTGGGAGCGGGACCTGGGGAGGCCTGGGGTCACAGGATCAGGGGGTCAGGAGGTCACAGGTCAGGGGACACTGGCTCAGTGGCACTAAATTCAAACATTCGGCATCATGGGGCGTCTGCAAGGCAAACAGTGACCAGCAGGGGAGCCAGCAAGCTGAAGACAATGTGACAATGCACTGGAGCGGCTGGTCACCCGACCGGCAGGCAGCCAATCCCGAACGATGGGTGACTTCTGCATTATTTAACCCCCTCCCCAACTCTCCTCCACCTACAGAGCATGTAGCAGTAGTGTCACTTCCCATTATGCCTCTGTGACACACATGATGCAGCAGGACGCATCAGCCAGTCAGAACGAGACACGCTGGGAATATAAAGATTACATATTTCTGAGCTTTATAATCTTTTTGAAAGATTATGAAAGTCCAGGACTTACAAATATAGATATTGTCAACTGCGTTTCAGGTCAAAGGCCATCCTGTTTGCCATTTACAGGCCTTTACTTTTGCCTTTTAGGGCCTTTTGGCGTTTTTGGGGCGACTTTGGAGGTAGACCAGGTTGTTCAATGACCGAAAGGTTGGCGGTTCAAATCCCACTCCATCCCAGTCTGTCCTTGTGTCTTTGGGCAAGACACTTAACCCACATTGCCTCGTACGAATGTGAGTGGAAGTTGGGTGGTCGGAGGGGCCGTTTGGCGCAGATTGGCTGCCACGCTTCCGTCAGTCTGCCCCAGGGCAGCTGTGGCTGCACATGTAGCTCACCACCATCTGACTGTGGTGTGAATGAATAATGGGTTTAATTGTAAAGCGCTTTAGGTATCTTGAAAAACGCTATATAAATTCAAGCCACTATTGTTATTACTATTATTATTATTATTATTATTATTATTATTATTATTATTATTATTGAGTGCAGTACCTTAAGTGGCTGCACGGCAATATTATCAGTCTGATGTCCAGTTGTTATTTCATACTACATCCATGGAATAACTCCTATGAAAAAGGCCCTTTCGAACTACAGCTAACAGCTCCCCCTACAGGCAAGAGGTGTGGGAGGACAGCGAGCACTCACAGTCCTCTGGCAGAACCTCCTGGAACTGCTGGTAGTAGGAGCTGAGCCTGGACAGACTCTCCAGGTTGATGAGCTCCTGCAGCGACGTGTCTCCGAACCTGACACACACACACACAGTCAGTGGCTCTCTCTCACACACACACACACACACACACACACACACACACACACACACACACACACACACACACACACACACACACACACACACACACACACACACACACACACACACACTGTGGCTCACTTCTCGGCCAGCGTCTGCTGCTCGTTGATGCCCACGTTGAAGTGCACCGGCTGCACCCGCAGCAGCATCCCACTCTGGATCTCCCGCGGCAGCGCCTCGAACATGGCGCCCGGCAGCGGAACGCGCACGTTGAAGCCATCCCGGGTGCCCGTGATGATGGGCAGCAGGTCGGGGGCGGAGCTACCGGCCGCCTGGGTCACCTGCCGGGGGAGGAGAAGGAGAAGGAGAAGAGGAAGTAGAGAGGTTGAGGTTTCCTGGAGGCACCAACAACAACGACAAGCTGGGCACAGTATATCATATTTCCTCCTTTTTAAATGTCACTAGTATGTAGCGCTCACTTACAAGAGTATATTCACTGTGACAGATGTGGGCTGGGACAGTAAAATTGCTAGTAATATGTTGTGCATGTTTGTGAATTTGTAACGAATCCGCTGAAGATGGGGCAGCACATCTGCAGTCGTTTGGTGAGGAAACCCGTGAAACTGAAGACCAGTACAGTCACAACACCGGCGTTGTATCGCGCTCCAGGTGTTTTGTTTTTGGGCGATGAAAGAGGTCAACTGGAAATTAGCACGCTGAAAAGACTCATAATGCTCATAGTGTTGGGGAGGAGACACGTTCCCATCAATAATTTGATTTTCTCGCTGCATGCATACTGGGACAAGAAGAGAAGTCTGGTCAGACAAGAAAAACTAATTTTGAGCATAGCTCGATTAAGCCCTGCATGTAAACGTAGTCAATGGGAAATAACTGGAGGAATTCAAGTTAGAGTTGAGATTGATAACAGCTGACAGAATGAGAACAGTCAGTTCCAACATCCTTCAGTAGTAAAAGTGCAGCTGTGTGGTCGACGGATGTCTGGATGGCAGCAGAACATCTGCCCTAATGACGGAGGACAAAGAATCCAAAGAGACTTTCTGGGAAGCGTTCACTTCCTCAAGAGTTGGAATCAATTTCACAACCCAACGTCAGACAAGAGGAGCCGCAGAAGAAGAGGGACAGTAACCGACTGAGAATCTCAGCGAACCTCCGAGGACCTCCGGGAACCAACCACAATTCCACTGACCTTGAAAGTGACATTCCGGAGGTCCGTGATGCCCACACTCATGTCCTCCAGCATGGACAGCTCCTCTCCTGGCAAGACCAGGAAACACAGCGTCACAGAGGGACGGAGACACACACGCACACGCACACACTAGTAAATAAAATGTTAATTGGTCCATGGGATGCATGAAATCATCATGCTGAGATATCTTTTGTGTCATCCAGTCACACTGTGAACACAGCAGGAGTGTGTGTGTGTGTGTGTCTGTGCGCGTGTGTACCGTAGGTGCTGAGCAGCGACTCGAACTGGGCCAGCAGACCAATGGTGTAGAGCTGCCGCAGGAAGCCGCTGTCCCGCAGGCAGTTTCTCAGCTTGATGATGAAGCTGCATATCAGAGCCGTCAGCTGCAACGCACACACACACACACCACACACCACACACACACACACACACACACACACACACACACACACACACACACACACACACACACACACACACACACACAAACTTCTTCAAAAGCTTTTATTACCCCTAATTCACACCAGAAGCATAAGCAGAGCGAACGCGTAGACGCTCTGCTTCGCTCTCACACAGGTTTGCTTTACGAGCAGAGCGGCTCGACTGGTTCACACGAGGATTGCAAGATCACGCAACAACCCAGGTAGTTCCGCATGTATTTAAAGAAAACAACAATGAAACAAAACTCTTTTGTCCGTCCCAACAGTGTCTCGAAGTATCGATGTGTGTAAAAAAGGAAAATAATAATAAACGGAACTGCTGGCATCATAAAAAATGCAGGTATTTAAAGTATAGATGCATTTTTTTGTTCATCATAGTTTGAGATTCAAAGTGAAATCTGTTTTTGTTTGACGGCCAACCTGAACAGTGTTGAAGCCGATGCGTCACGTTGATGTTTCACAGTAAAGTACAGCACATATAAATACAAAATCCAGCACATTGTGTATTATGATGAAAATCAACCGGATCCTCCGTGTTTTTACATCATCGACTTCCTGTCTGAACGATCCTACCTGCTGCGATTGAAGCAGTAGTGACACGTCAAGCGTCAAAAAATAAAAGGCGTGTCGTGTTTTACTGTTTCTGAAACGCGGCCACTCTGCGCCTGGTGTGAGCCTGCTCATTGACTTTAGTGGCCGCGTTTTACTGCGTCGCCGCGTGCGCTGTGCTGACGCTTCTGGTGTGAATTGGGGTTAGATTTGGCCATGTAGACCTTCCAACACACTCATTTTTTGATCCCCAGGCCGAAGATCACCAGGGGTACACTTTTTGTATCGCACACCCAGCAGCACTCCATGTACTTATAGTTTGACTGAAAGCTGATTTTCTCTCGTCTCATTTCTGCAAGCAGGCGTGTGTGAAATGCGTGCATGCATGCGGTGCGCACCGTCTGGCAGAAGACGACGTCGCGGCGGTACTGCAACGACAGCTCCATGGCGATGGTGGGGGCGCTGTCCTGCATGAGCAGGAAGACCATAGAGCGCTTGGCCGTGTTGCTCATCACGGCCACGCAGTCCGTCAGCGTGGTGAGGAGCGGGTAGAGCGCCTCGCTCCACTCACCTGGAAGGGTGAACACACACACACACACACACACACACACACACACACACACACACACACACACACACACACACACACACACACACACACACACACACAGGTGAAGAGGACGGTGGGCGGGCCTGGAGGGTCAGTCAGCTGCAGGCTGAGATCAGTGTGTGATCTGTGTGAAGCTGTTAGCCTGGTGTTAGCCAGGTATTAGCCTGGTGTTAGCTTGGTTCTAGCCTGGTGTTAGCCAGGTATTAGCCTGGTGTTAGCCTGCTAGCCGAGTGGTGCAGCAGGTGAGATGAAGCAGCAGCAGCAGCAGCAGGAGCAGCAGCAGCAGCAGCAGCAGCGGCAGCTCTCACCTGGATAGGCCTCCTCAGCAGCAGCACAGCTTCCATCTGGAGGTATGAAGGTGCAACATGCATGATTAACAGCCGGAGGCAGCAGAGACACCACAGGTAGAACACAGCAGGGTCAAAGGTCACGGTCACACACACACACACACACACACACACACACACACACACACACACACACACACACACACACACACACACACACACACACCTGCAGCCTCCGCCATGCCCTATTGATGGCCAACCCCAGAAGTGAGTTTTTATAGCATCACACTAACAATTAATTCAAAATATGCCGTTGGATGTTCATTTCAGTAAAAACCCTACGGTAAAAACGTAATATTTTATGTGAAATTTTAATTTATATGTCATGTCTTTGCCAGTTGATGTCGCCATTAGAGCTGACTTCCCAGGATCCCAGGATGCTTTGCAGCAGCACGCAAAGCCTCATGGGATACGGGAGGCCGCGACGGATAGCAGCGGTGCATCCTCCGTGTCGGCTAAAAGGAGGACGCATTTAAAGGGCGGATTTGGAGCATCCTTCGAATTTTAATTGCATTAAATTCAGGCCTTTTTGTGCAGTGTTATGACGTGACTGGCCTTCAAATGCAGGCTTCGAAGGCTGCAGACCCTGAATTGAGACACAGCCATGGTTACTGGCACATGGACAAGTTAACCAGCAGGTCTGAAGAAAAAAAGGGGTCCATGGCCCATGAATGAGTGAAGAGAAAACAGAACAGAGAGGAACAGAAAATAAAATAAAATAATGAAATAAAAACCTACGAGATTCCTGCTCATGGCAGGGAGGAGGAGCAGAGGAGGGGGCGGGCGGAGAAGGGGAGGAGGGTGGAGGAGGAGATGATGAGAATGATGATGATGATGATGATGATGGAGGAGGATCCTGCTCTGCACTGCCTGGGTTGATCCAGAAGGCTCGAGTCTTCCCTTTAATGAGCCCAAGTAGGTTTAAATGTGTTCAAAGTAACGTTGCTGGAATTAAAACTACATGCAATGATACAAAATGATAATAACAGGAGAAAAAAAAACAAAAAAAAAACAACAACAACAAAAATAACAATTGGGAGCACAAGACCGTCCCAACGAAATAAAAGTAGCAAAATATCACGTGGGGTTGCTTATTAACTCCATTTCTCCATATTTAATGCTTATTATTAATGCACTAGATCAGGGGTGTCCAAACTTTTTTCACTGAGGGCCACATACATAGAAATATAAGAGCGGCTGAGCCACTTACTAGAAATTAGGTATATAGCCATAACTTTAGTGTATCAAAGTTAGAAAAATCAATTAAAAGTGATCAAATATGTTATATTGTTGAATATAATTAAAGACAAAACTGCCTCCATCACAGCTTTCCATAAATGGATCTTTATTGATTTATTCAGAAAAAAGGCTTTGGTAGCTCATTCTCAGAACCGCAGCCTCAGATTTCTTCTTAGACAGAAGATTTACAGTCCAGAGAAAAAACAATAAAGGGGAAAATGGGCCGGGTAAATTTCAAGCTTGTTGTTTAAGTTATTAGGGTTAGCAACACATCTATTAACGTTCGTTTGAAACGGTTGTCAACATTAACAGACTGAACTGGACTTAATAACAGGAGTGCATATAATTTTAGTAAATTGTTCTGCTGAGTATCAGCTGCGCTGGGTGTGTAAACCGGGCCATCCAGCTGCGGTGCTGATCCGACGCCACTCGTGTCAAAAATCCGGACAAATGTCACTTGATCAAGGAGCAAATCTGCATCAGATGAGGTCAGCTGACTTTGCGTGTGCAGTGTGTACGCTGTGCACAGCGGTGTGCACTCTGTGTGCTAACAAGAAAAACGCATATAAGAAAGTGGTGCGCAAAAGCAGGGTAGTGACAGAATTGATGCGCATTATTGATATTTGTCGCGTGTGTACCTGCACATGCATGCTTATTAACACACGGGTACTGTGGAATATATTTTTTACTCACTTCAAGTGGGAACGGCATTGCACTCAGTAGGAGCAGCTCCCCCTGGTGCTGTTGCACTAAGAAGTGCAATACACTCAGGCAAAAGTTGAAGTGCGGGCCATACTCTATTCCGTAGTTTGGACGCCCCTGCACTAGATTCTTCTTCCTATCGAAACTAAGGCTTCATACATGCGCGTTTCTGTGCATAAATCATTTCCAGTGTAGTGGCGGCTACCTTTCTTGGCAGCAGCGCCGCCCTGCAGGTCGGTGTGGGCACTGTCCTGGCTGCTGTAGCTGCCTCTCCTCTCTCTCTGCAGCAGCTGGTCCACCCTCTGGATGATGCACTCCAGGGACTTGTCCACGTTCAGCCACACCTTCTCCTGGAGGGACAGCAGGGGTCAGTGGTGAGCTGCTGAGCAGGAGAGCCGGTGAGTCGGCGCTGACCCACCCACTCCTCCTCGTGCCAGTCATGCTGCAGTGAGCTGCGGCTGCAGCGTCCGCTCCACGTGGCCAGCAGGGTGTCCTGGTCGTTGCGGAGGACCACCTGCTCCGAGTCGGCCGAGGGCGACGCCTTGGAGGCCACGTAGTCGGGTCGGGCAGCGCCTAGCGCTTGCACAGCTGAGGCCAGCAGCTTGCAGTCGCACACCGTTACCAGTTGGCGGGTCTGTGGAGGTCAGGGGTCAGAAGTCAGAGGTACATGAGGACCAGCAGGCCTTACTTTATTAGTCCCGGAGGGCAATTAGCTTTACCGTCAGTCCTGTCCAGAGCAAAACAGGATAGAACCAATACCAGTCTCGGGTATCGGTACCAAAACCGGGGTTGATTACTCTACTTGGAAAATACGTGCCGATACCACAACACCAATACCACTTGTATATCTATGTGTACGACAGTATTGTGTTAAATGTGTGTTTGTACTGCAGTGAAACCTGCTGAGGAATATTGTACAAACACAACATTTGTGAAAAATTAAAAAAAAATTTAAGTAATTCTATGATGTGTAATGGCCTTATTGAGTACTTGGTATCGGTGAGTCGTGAAATGCAAAAGTACTCATACTCTACGACACTATTATTTCATTTCATTTATATGTTTTATATAGTATGCACACTGTGTTCCTCAAATTGTAAAAAAAATGTGATCGGGACATCCCTACATATAAACATTGATTTTTTTAACTTTAAGGGCAAGGGTTGCAAATGACATCATTGCTTCAGCTGCGGGGCCTCGTGTAAATGACGGATAGATGACAGAATGTGACCAAAACTGAGTCACTCACCGCTCCACTCTGCTTAGATGGGCTTGAGCCTAAACAAAAAGGACTAGCTTACTCACTGGTTCTAGTGTTGTGGCAATGACCCCTCAAGCCCCCACATGCCCGACACACACACACACACACACATATGTAAAAAAGAAGAAAGCAGAAACGGGGCCAGATGAGACGGCAGGGTCACCTTGTCGGCCAGGACAGCCAGCGTCCTCTGCAGGCCGCCGGCCGAGTGCTCCCTGGCGGCCCGGGACAGCCGCTCGGCATAGTAGCCCACCTGCGTCCTCAGCGTGGTGATGTGGCCGATGATCTCCTTGGCCCTCACCACATCCTCGGCCACGTACACAATGGACTGGGAGCTGGAGAGAGCGCTGCTGCACCACCACAAAGCAACAGGGTTCAAGGTTCAGTACCTCTCCTCTGCCACACGGCAGCCCTGCTATTTTTTTTACACACTGCGATGAGGCCATTTCCTGCACTTGCGCTGATCTTCCTGCATACACAGGCTGTGTCTCAATTCAGGGTCTGCATCGTTTGAAGCATGCATTTCAAGACCAGCTGCGTCATAGCACTGTGCGAAGGCCTGTCCCAATTCCCGAAAACCCGAAGGACGCTCCAAATGCGCCCTACTCTTAGCCGATTCGAAGGATACACTGCTACTATCCTTCGTGTCCTTATGTATTCCAGGATGCTTTGCGTGCTGCTGCAAAGCATCCTAGGAAGTCAGCTGAAATTAGCGGCATGTACTGGCAAAGACACGACGTATACATTTAAGTATTCAAATTTCACATAAACTATTGAGTTTTTAATGTAGGGTTTTTAATCATTTGAAAATTCAACGCAATGGTTGGATGGCGAACCAATGGTTAGCTTGATGCTATAAAAACGTCACTTCCGGGGTTGGCCAGCAGTAGGAAACGGCGGTGACGCATCACTCTTGTTTACATGTGTCACCTGACTAACAGGTCAATTACAATACTGACCTGGTCACAATAGTAGTAATAATACCACTACCACCACTACTACTACTAATAATAATAATAAGAGGAAGATTGCTGCCTTTACTCTAATGGCCCAGGTTGAAAAGGAAGTAAAGGAAGTGAAGATCTTTCAGGAGAAAAACACCCAAAAGACAAACAAAATAAAACCCACTGTGTTCGCTTCATAAGCTCAAGATTTTTAGAAAAAACAAATAACATAATAATAATGAAATTACTCCAAAAAACATAATTCATCTGAGTTCATGAGATGACTAGCAAGTGGCAGACTTTGCACAATTAGGTTCAAGTACAAAGGATTAATTCATAAATAAATGACATTAAAACAGAGCAGAGGGAAAGCAAACATGTCACAGCAGTGAGAGAGAAAGAGAGAGAGAGAGAGCAAGAGAGAGAGAGAGAGAGAGAGAGACTCACCATCCCTCCTCACCACCGCTGATCCAAAGTAAGAAACAGGAAATGAAGAAAAGCATCAAACTCAGCAGAAATAAAGACACAAAGCTTTAAAAAGCAGCCAAATCAAAGTGATTTCCTCTGTGTGTGTGTGTGTGTGTGTGTGTGTGTGTGTGTGTGTGTGTGTGTGTGTGTGTGTGTGTGTGTGTGTGATCCAGCCGAGATTCACCCCCTGCTGGAGGCTTTCAACTCACTGCTTCTTGGCCTCCTGGAACTTGTGTAGGAGTTTCCTCAGGCCGCCGCTCTTGAAGCCCTGGCAGTGGGCCGCTGGAGCCCCCACCGTCACCACGTCATAGGTGTGTTCTAGGAGAGGGCAGAGACTGGAGTCAGTGGGAGGGGTCAGTAGGAGGAGCGAGGAGTCAATGGCAACAGCCAGGAGTCTCACCGAAGCCCAGCTCGTCCTGCACCCTCATCCTCTGGACGTGCAGGTTGGTGGAGACGAACTCCAGCTTCCTGTCGGCCTTCAGACTGCTGGCCTTGAAAGAGGGGCCTGAGGAGGAGGAGAAGGGGACTCTGTCAGAGGTCAGAGGTCAGAGGCTGGTCGGGGTGAGGGCGGGCCACTGACCTCTGTAGTGGTTGAGGTGGGCCAGCGTGTCCTGATAGGTCAGCAGGACGTTCTGGTACTGAGAGACGATCTGGCGCCGCAGGTTCTCCCAGCAGGGCGACAGCTCGCCCAGCTCCTGCAGCTCGCACACCCTAGAGGAGCAGCAGCAGGTGTCAAGCCCACACCACCTGGCCATGGGTGTGTGTGTGTGTGTGTGTGCGTGTGTGTGCGTGTGCGTGTGCGTGTGCGTGTGCGTGTGCGAGTCTGTGTCTGTGTGTTTACCTGGAGGTGTCCTCCTCCAGCAGCAGCTTGACAAACTGTCGGGGGACATTGAGGGACAGCACGCTCTCTGCCATCTGCTCCAGCACCCGCAGCTGACTCCCCCCAGTGGTGGGGAGGCAATACGTCCTGGACATGGTGCCTCCAAACACTGTGGTGCACGTGCACACACACACACACACACACACACACACACACACACACACGTCAGACTGCACGTGCACTGCAGGTGTCACATCACACACAAAACATAACTCAGGACTAAATGAATTTTTTTTTGCTCTGTCTCTTAATCTTTTAGCTGCACCACTGCTCTCCTTGTTTTCAACTTACATTTTATATCTGAGCAAAGTAGCGTAGTGCGTAGTGCGCTTGTCTGACTGCCAAGCACACTACGTTCATGCAGTCCCTGAAAGCACCACTTGAGGCTCTGAGCGCAGCCCTGAACGCAGCAGCGTATCCCTACACAGCGAGGCGTACCTGAACGCAGCAGCGTGTCCCTACACAGCGAGGCGTACCTGAACGCAGCAGCGTGTCCCTACACAGCGAGGCGTACTTGATGCGGACCGTCATGGACTCAGCGAGGCTCTCGTCCACAGGGAGCATTGTCTGGAGGACACACACACAGAGTCTGAGTCAGACCTCTCTCTCTCTCACACACACACACACACACACACACACACACACACACACACACACACACACACACACACACACACACACACACACACACACACACACACACACACACACACACCCCGCCCCCTCTCTCACCCTCCCGTTGAAGCTGTCAGGCAGACGGCTGACGGACATCCTCTGCTCTGCCCTCTCCTCCATCCGCCAGGCCGAGACCATGATGGTTCCCACCCGCTGGTTCTCTGCAGACCTGGTGGTCCACCAGCATCACAGCCTTGTCACTTCACTGCCGTGTGCGTGTGCATATGCGTGTGGGTGTGTGTACGTGTGTTTGTGTGTGGGTACCACCTGAGCTCCAGCTGCAGTCGGTGGCTCTTCTCCTGCAGGAGTTCCTTGACGGGGAAAAGGGCCGAACCCAGCATGTACATCTGCAACAGACAGAGGGAGCGTGTGAGCACTCGAGTCTCCCTCTGATGGCCCCCCCTGCGACAGTGGCGGCAGCGAGGAGCAGGAGGCGGAGGCGCACCGTGCCCTGGGAGCGGTCCTTGACGTCGTAAACGGCCAGGCGGAGCTGCGTCTGCTGGCTGATGTTGGAGTCCTGGAAGAATGCCACGCTGCTGAGGAAGACAGGGCAGCTGGAGCCCTGGGAGGAGAGCAGAGCAGAGCGGAGCCACCGTCACGGACCGGGAGAGGAGAGGAGGGGCTGTGGGCGGAGCCGCGCTCACCTCGATGACCTCGGTCTGGCCGTGCTTGGTCCAGAAGGCCTGTGGCGGTGTAGTGCAGCTCACAGCCACGAAGCTGCTGGGCTTCCGGTCCAGAGATGGAGGCAGCAGGTCGCTGCAGGCTGAGAGAGACGCAAACGTACGCACACACAAACACACTCAGCTCCAGGTCATGTGACCAACAGCGCAGCTGCTGTGACACTCACCCAGACTGAACTCCAGCACCGGCTCGTCGGGGTCCTGACTATTTCCTGGAAAGCAAAGAGAAGAAAGACGGAGGTTAGAGTGAAGCTGCTGCTGCTCTTCAGCACTCTGACTACACTGACACTGTAATCCAGAGGTGTCAAACTCAAATAAACAGCGGGCCAAATTTAAACATTTTTTTTTACAAGTGGAGGCCCGGATTGGTTTATTGAAATTGTTGCACATACACTGCGTGCACAATTATTAGGCAAGTGACTATTTTGACTATATCATCATTTTATCCTTAATTTCCAACTCCAAGCAGTATAAACTTGAATGCTAAGAGGATATAATGCATATTAGATGATGTGTATTTGTGTAACGAGGGAGGGTGTGGCCTAAGGAGATCAACGCCCTATATCAAGGTGTGCATAATTATTAGGCAGATTCTTTTCCTCAGGAAAAATGGGCCAAAAAAGAGATTTGACTGACTCTGAAAAGTCAAAAATTGTAAAAAAGTCTTTCAGAGGGATGCAGCACACTTGAGATATCGAAGATATTGGGGCGTGATCACAGAACCATCAAACGTTTTGTAGCAAATAGTAAACAAGGTTGCAAGAAACGTGTCAAGAAGAAAAGATGCAAATTAACCGCAAAAAATTGAGAAGAAACAAACTTGAAGCCACCAGGAACCCATTATCCTCCAGTTCTGCAATATTTGACAACTGCAACCTACCTTGAGTGTCAAGAAGTACAAGGTATTTAGTTCTCAGAGACATGGCCAAGGTCAGAAAGGCTGAAACCCGACCACCTCTGAACAAGACACACAAGCTGAAACGTCAAGAATGGGCCAAGAAATATCTGAAGACAGATTCTTCAAAGGTTCAGTGGACTGATGAGATGAGAGTGACTCTTGATGGACCAGATGGATGGGCCTGTGGTTGGATCAGTAATGGATACAGAGCTCCACTTCGACTCAGAGGCCAAGGTGGGGTGGGCGGGGGGGGTACTGGTATGGGCAGGTATCGTTAAAGATGAGCGAGTTGGACCTTTTTGGGTTGAAAATGGACTAAAAAATCAACTCTGACCTACTGCCAATTTTTAGAAGACACTTTGTTCAAGCAGTGGTACAGGAAAATGTCTGCATCTTTCAAGAGGACTTTGATTTTATGCAAGACAAGTATTCCACTGTGTGGCTGGCCAGTAAAGGCCTTAAAGATGAAAAACTAATGACATGGCCCCCCTTTTCACCTATTGAGAACTTTTGGGCCGTTCTTAAGCAGGAAATCTACAGTAAAGGTGAACAGTACACCTCTCTGAACAGTGTTTCGGCAGCTGCACAAAAAGTTGATTCTGACCAGATCAAGAAACTGACTAACTCCGCGAATGGAAGGCTTGTGAATGTTATTGAAAAGAAGGGTGGCTATACTGATGACTGGGTTTTGTTTTTTTTATTATTATTTGGGACTGAGCCTCAGCGAAGGCCTGCTCTCATTATTATTATTATTTTTTTTTTTTTTTATTATTTCTGAAATGTTTATTTGTTCATTTTGAGGTTGTTTTTATTATTCTCACTTTAACAGGTAAAAATAAACAAGTGAGAAGCGAAAATCTTTGTTTTTCATTTAGTTGCTTTTACTACTTAAATGTTCAGGTTTGATGGTTTGTTCACATTTTGTATTGAACAAAAGCACTCTAGATGTACAATAGCAAAATTAATCCTCAAAAATACAACTTGCCTAATAATTGTGCAAATCATAAAATCAGTTGCATGCATCTCTTATGGCTCTATCGCTGCAACCTTTCCAGTGGCCATTCAACTGAGAAATACGCACAGGCAAACAACAACCAAACAACAATTTCCTTCAAAGAAAAATCAAATGGTCTGCAGTAGCAAGAAATTCAAAAAGAAAACTAAATTAAAAAGTGAAAATGGGTCAGTCTGCTGCTGTATGATGCTCACTTGTCTGAGCCAGATACTTCCGTCTCATCTTGTGTACAAGTTCATCAATGTTTGTGCTCAGGCTCTGAGCTCAGGAAATCCTCAGGATTGATTGGGCTTCATCAGTAAAAACCAGTTCTGTGTGATGTTTTGTTTCTTTTTATAAAGTGAACAGTGGTTCATACACCTGTATGCTACCAAACATAAGGGCCGTTTACACAGAGACGGCATTTTTGGAAACTGACAATTTTTGAAAACGCCCTTGAAAAAAACGCGTTTACACGAAGCCGTCTTCAAAGATTTTAGAGACGCTGGAAACGACTGAAAACGATGCAGTACCAATGCCAGGCCCGGTGTTGCACCGCAAGTTTACTCCCTGAATGTGGAAGAAGAAGAAGAAGAACACCTGAAGCACGCCAGGTTTAGAAGTAGCAGCTCACTAACAACATTAGCACCACTGAGAACAGAAAGAACTATCGCTGGTGAAAAGACGGTGTGGATAAACGACAGAGTTGAACTTCTACTTCCAGTTACTCTGGAACACAAAGCCTTCAATGGTCCGTGTTAAGGTTGCCAGTAAAAGTTTGCTAACATTTTTGTCATTTAGGTGTCCTGCCTCAATAAACCAGTCTGCCGATCCACAAGAAAATCAATAAAAAAGTCAAATGGAAGGTTTGCAAATGGCTTTCATTATTTTCACTTTGCACACGATCCACAAGCACCGTGTGTTATTGTTCACTATTGTTTGCAGTTTGTTGTAGTGGAGGTTAATGGGAAGACTGCAGGCTGATCATGAGTAGCAGAAACAAGAGTGGTCGTCCGCACCTCGCTGCCACGGAGGTTGCAGAGCGGGGGAGGGGTTTGGAGCTGGGACATTGGTGTCTCCAAAAGGTTTTGGCGTTTACACGAAGCTGGGCAAGGCGGCGTCTTATCCAATATGCGGTATCGGTTTCAATATACCGGCGGGCCAACTGTGATACTAATTATCAAATATCATCATGCGGGACAAAGATTATTAACTCGCAGGCCGAATCTGGCCCGCGGGCCAGGTGGCCTTGAATTCAACACGTGCTGATAATCAGTCAACGTCAATCACTCCTAGAATGAGTTGGGACTTGTGCAATGACTCTTTCAGACCACCAGGAGGCAACATGAGTGCAATGAAAAGCCGCACAAAGGCAGTGAGGTCATGTGACATGGCAGGTGTGTGTGTGTGTGTGTGTGAGAGAGAGAAAAACCCTCCTCACCAGCCAGTGCCAGGCCCATCATCTCAGTGGACAGCTCCAGGGTGCTGGCCCGGTAAACTGACCACGGCCGCTGGAGGCGGGCGCTGGAGCGCTCCCGGAGCCCCGCCATTGGTTGCTGCTGAGGCACATGAAGAAGAAGAAGAAGACACAAAGTCAAGTTCAGTCAGCTGAGAGACACTGCAGTGTGACATCAGCAGCAGAAACAGCTCCACGTGTTCAGAGCCATGTGTCTGCAGCCTCAGAGGACAGTGAGATGCAGACACGCGTTTCCTCCACTATAAATAAACACAGTCATGTTGGACATCGGGGGCAGTATTGAGTCACACAGGTCGGAGTTGGCTGCTGCTGCGAGAACCCCCTCCTCCTCTTCCTCATTCACTCTTCTTCCTCCTCCTTTCCTCTTGTCCTTATCACCATCATGATCTCCTCCCCCTTCATTCTTCTTCTTCTTCTCCCTTACTTCATTCTTCTTCTTCTCCCTTACTTCATTCTTCTCTTCCTCCTCCTTACCTCTGCTCCACTTTGCTAATGACCAATTAGCCTGTTTGCAGCCGACTCAAGGGACAGGTTCCAGATCACAGGGAGGTGGGAGGAGTTTCAGAAGGACGATGGGCTCCTCCACTCCTTCACTCTCTTGGGCCCCGCTGTGATGATCCAGTTTAGCGCTGGTTCTGGCTAGTAGTGATGGCCTACTTCCTGCTGGTGTGGCCCACTTCTCTTCCACGCTCTGTGGACTGACCTGGACCTAGCAGCAGCAGCAGCAGCAGCAGCTCTCCACCAGGGGGCGCAATCTGCAGACTTCCATCTTGTTACTTCAGACTCAACTCTGATGTTTTGTAAAGGCTCTGAAGAAGGAGAAAAAGAGGATCCAATACTTGATGATGAAACTGAGAGAGCAGCTGCAGGGTGTCACATGACGCAGACCATGACACCTGCAGTGCGCGTGCACACACACACACACACACACACACACACACACACACACACACACACACACACACACACACACACACACACACACACACACACACACACACACACACACACACACACACCGAGATGGAAGTTTCCATGCTCTGGGCCAACAGCATCATTTTTTCCACTGGTGCAGCCAGGAAGCAGCAGAGTGGAGCTGCTCATCCATCTTCACGACATCTCAGCAGCCTGCAGCAGGCAGGATGATGGACCATGCATCTGACCTCTGACCACAGAAGCTCCACACACCTTATAAGGAAGTTCACATTCCTGCTGCTCTGTGTGGACAGCCTTCAGCTCACTTTGAGAACCAACATCTCCTTCACCTTCATCTTCTCCTCGGTGTTGCCAGATCTTTCCAGTGGAGGTCCTCGTCCAAACAGGAGACCAACATCTTCCCAATGCATCCTCCAGGCAGCTTCACACATCACAGCTGCTCAGAGATGCTCACACACGAAGGGAAAGGCTGACCAAACATGGAGAGGGAGGGAGAGTGTATGTGTGTATGTGTGTATGTGTGTGTGTGTGTGTGTGTTAGGGGTATGGAAAAAAATGTATTCAAACTAAAAATCATGTTTGATTCAGTATCGATTCTCATTTTCAAAAAAATCGATTTTCTTCACCCAGCTCCCGCCAATGTGTATGTGCCTTCTGGGCTGCCGTACTTATTGCGCAATGAGCAGTGTGTTGTTGTGTTTCCGTTAATATCGAGGGGGAAGAAAAAGAAACCAAGTCGCCAACAGGACAGCAGCCTAAAGAAATGCAACCCCCTTCAAGGACTTTGAGAGCATATACGTTAGGAGACACTTTGAATTTTACCGCCAACCCGGCCCGGGCAAGAAAGGGCTGGAAGTTGACACGAGTCATGCAATGTTTGAGAAGTGGCAAGTTCTGGCATAGGCTGGCAGTAGGGTTGTGCATCTCTGGTCTGTGGCCGATACGATACGTATCTCGATACACTACCAACGATTCGATACATTAAAGATACGATACGATTTGTATATTATATTTCCGATACGATACGATTCATATATTTACGATAGGATACGATTCCCCCAATACGATGCAGTGCGATTCAGCACAGTTTGATCCAACACAATGTGATTTGATTTGAGACTCCGATGCAAAGGAATGATGCTATGCAATTCAATGAGTTTGATTATTTATCCACCAAAATACAAACATTCTGTATTTTTCAATTTAAATTTAAAGGTATTTTGTGAACAACTGGTTCACAATTAACAATAACAAGGCAAGTGCAATGAAAAATAAATAAACCTTTCCTTATTGCTTACAAATGGAATAAATGTAAACTCTTATTGGTGTTGCTGTAAACAGACACCAGCCTAACTGTCATAATAAAACAGTCACGACAGTGAAATAGCTTGGCTGTGATGAGAAATGGAAGACAGAAAAAGATTCAAATACTAAAAAAAAAAATAATAATAAATAATGTCATGGTTCCTTGAACTCAATCAAAATTAGTACGCAATGCAACTACTCATTGGTGTGTGACTTTCAGTCCAGACTGTATTATTCAACCGACATGTTCCACTCTAAGGTTTTTCTTTAGGAATATCAGTTTGATCCACATGATCGGGGTGAAGCAAACTGCGCTGTGCACTGCGCTGTGCAATAACTTCCAGCACAGCACTCCTTCCGCTGCGGCAGAATTCAGGAGTCCGGCGGTGACCAGTGTTCTTTGTTGTTGGACACTTTTGGCTGTAGAATCGTTCCATGAATAGCCGCCGAACGATGGTGTCGTTCACGCCAGACTTGAAGCGGCATGCACCTCTGTGTCCGGCTCGCGCAGCGATCATTTCTGCGTTTTTTTTGTTTTGTTTTTTAACTGCGCTGTGTTGTAAGTTCCAGCACTGCGCTGTGCAGCGCTGTATCGGTCTGTGACAGACGTAAAAACCGATGTATCTCGATTTAATCCCAAAATTGCATCGATTCACGGCTGCTCTACCGATGCACTCGCATCGTGCCCGCGCCTGTCCGTGTATCGATACGTATCGGTTAATCTTCCCATCCCTAGCTGGCAGCAAGCCAAAGCCTACAAATTGCATTCTATTGATGTTACAGTCACAGAAGTTTGCTTACTGTTATTTATTGTTCTGGTTACTGAGTGAGAAGTAACCGAGTGTCAGATTCAGTCAGATGTTAAAATGTTTTGGTCTATTTAAAATTTGTGCAAGCATGAATAAATCATACAACATATACTTGGATTTACATGTGTGTGTTTACATTATTACAATCAACAACAAAGTATAACACTGTCCTTTACAATTGTAAAAGCTTTTTTTTTTTTTTTTTTTTACCAAAATCTACCACTCTGCTTTCATGTCAGCACACTTGGGTAGATCCTGCTGAAATCCTATGGATTGAATGAATAGAGAATCGTTTTGAATAGGAAAAAAAAATGTTTTTCAATTAAAATAAAAATGTATTTCCAATCGAGAATCGAGTTGAATCAAAAAAATCAATTTATAATTGAATCATGACCCCAAGAATCGATTTTGAATCGAATCATGAGACATTCAAAGATTTGCAGCCCTAGTGTGTGTGTGTGTCTGTGTGTCTGTGTGTCTGTGAGCGCACGTGCCATGTGGTTCTGTCATTTAAAAAAAGCATGAATAATTTTTTTGGAGGCACAGAGCAGCTGACGCCATATTCACATGAAAATTAAGCCTCCTCTACACATATACACACACATTCTCTCTCTCCTCCAGAGTGTAGCACTCTCATCACATCAACAGTTTCCAACACCAGAATATTTCATCATAAATAAAATTAAACCTGAAACAAACAAAATCATTAATCGCCTGAAAGAAAAAGAAAAATGCCCACTAGAACAGCAGGTGGCGCTATGAGAGGGACGAGTTCTCTCGGACACATCGCTCACTTGTTTACATGTTGTTCAGGGTTGTTCAGATGTGTTGCGATGCCTTGTGCATCTTGTTGCTGCGCCGCAGGCTGCTGAGGTCAGCAACACTACGGACGCACAAAAGCACAACAAAACCACACACGCGCGCGCGCACACACACATGGCTCATTGTGACAACTCAACACTTTCAGCTCCTCCAGCAGCCTGTAAACCGCTGACACTCACTGCTTCCTGCTAGTGTTAGCACTGCAGGAAGTGATGCTAACGTTTGCAGGAAGTGAGCCGAAGCAGCTGAAGCCAGACAGACAGACAAAAGACACACTGGTAAGAAGTGTGTTTAAAGAAGGTGTGTGTGTGTGTGTGTGTGTGTCCACACACAAATCAGCAGCTCCTTCTCTGCAGTCTGGTGCTGTGTAGGCAGAGCCACAGCAGGAATTGGAGGGTGGTGGGCAGTGCCTGATGGGGAGCAACAGCAGCAGCAGCAGCAGCAGCGTCTGTCTGACCTTCAGCCCCCCCACCCGGAACATGATGCTGCACTTCCTGCTCATCTCGTGCCAGCAGAGATAGAAACAAAACGCTGCTCCTCCTGTCAGGGCTTCACACACACTGGAGAAACTTCCTGAAGGTCTCAACTGGCCCTCATTCATTCAGGAAGGAGTGCACACACACACACGCACACACACACACACACACACACACACACACACACACACACACACACACACACACACACACACACACACACACACACACACACAACACACACACACGGGACAGGGGTGTGTGTGTGTGTGATCCACAAACAAAGCTCCTGGTTGTGTGCAACCCTCAGTGATGTGACCCACAGTCGACACCCACTCAACTGTCAGTCACAACGAGTCCACCTACTCTCACAGCTTGAACTTTGACCAAGAGTGAAGATGATGAGGAGGAGGTAGAGGAGGCGAGGATGAGAGGAGGAAAAGGAGATAAGAGAAAGAGGTGAGGAGGAGGAGGAAAAGGAGAAGGTGAGAAGGAGGGTAAGGAAGAGGAGGAGGAGAAGGAGAAAGAAGAGAAGGTGATGAGGAGGAAGAGGAGGAGGAGGAGGAGATGCTCTGGGACAAACTCCCAAACACAGCGAGAAAGTCAGTACGTTTACATGACACCCGAAAAAACCTAATTATTGCCTTAGTCCGACTATGATCGGACAACCTTTTTAGTTCAATTGTGTTCTCCAACAAAAGTTTGCAACGACACGGTGCTCTGTACAATTCGCCAGTTCATACGGAACGATGGGGCTTCTCACATAGAGGAATTGGTGCTCGTAGTTACTTCCTGGAGGCTCTAAACGTCTTCACAAGTCCACAAAGTTTCTCAAATGATCTGCACGTTATTAAGAAATGTGTTCAAAACTTTTTAATTACAGTTCTACTTCAATTATTCAACACGTTAAAAGAACTCGGTAGATACGTTGCCTTTACTGAAGCTCCATAGACTACAATTCCAAACCCTCTCCCACCGTCTGTTTTCCGAACCCGTATGCACCAAGAACGAAGGGTCCGGATCTCTCGACACAGGGACGGCACAAAGTGTAGAATCCAACACATGCTTTTGTTGTAGCCCTCCAACAGCACAAAGCGTTGTTGTCTGCTGTTGTCTCACCATTGGTTTCCTTACCGAACGGCGGCTGTGCCGCCGTCAGTGGATCATCGGAAAAAAATCACAAACATACACAACACGTTGCTAGTGATTTTGATGAAGTGAAGTAAAGAAAACATGATAGCCGAGGGAAACCAGTTGTCTCAGGCAGCCCAAATCAAAATGTTACCTGGATGCTCACTCACTTCATTTACTAATACTCGAAGAAAGCCATGTTTGCTGTGAGTCTCCTTAGCTCACAGAGGCAGACAGCTGATAGAAAGCGCTCACTTACAAGAGTATATTTGCTGTGGTAGATGTGGGCTTCGACAGTACAGTCGCCAGTAATATGTTGTGTACGTTGTGAATTTCTGACCAATCCGCTGGCGCTGGCGCAGCACATCTGTAGCTGTTCGGTGAGGAAACTCGTTAAGTTGAAGACCAGTACGGACATTACACCGGTCTTGTATCGCGCTCCAGTTGTGTTGTTATTGTGCGAGTTTAACCATAAATTAAACTCGCACTCATTTCGCCCCCTGGTGTGGTGGAGGAGGACCGCGTTCCCGTCAATAATTTGATTTTCTCAGCTGCATGTAAACTGGGACAAGGAGAGAAGACCGATTAGACGAGAAAACCAAATTATAAGATTAGTCTGATTAAGCTCTGCATGTAAACCTACTGAGTCATGTGTGTCTGATGGATCAATCACATCTTATTGGTTGACTGAGGGGGTCGTCAATACATCACGAGGGTCTCAGACTGTCATCAATACACCAGTGGACTCCGGCAATAACAACACCACTACCCTGACTGCAACAGCAGCGCAGTGCTGCAAGTGACCTGAGCCTCCTGCAGGGAATCGACATCCCCGCGCGCGCGCGCGCGCGCACACACACACACACACACACACACACACACACACACACACACACCTGGCACAGCAGTGCATCATCAGCTGACCTTGACTCCTCCACCACAACACTCCACAGACTGCGCGCGCGCACACTGACTCAGCACGCGTGCACGCGCAAGCGCAAGCCAACATCCACACACACGCAGTGTGCAGCAGAGGCTTGAAGCGTCATCCGCCAACACTTCATGACGTCATGATACAGCAGGAACACTTTACATCCCATCCCCCTCTCTTTCCCCGCAGTCGTTACGTCACAGCCTCGGCGGAGTCTCGTGCTCAGTAAAGCCCGAAAGAGCGCTTTGAAACGGGCACAACTAGCGTGAAAAGCGGTGGTTGACGCCGTCCGAAGTCGGACCGAACCGACTGTCGACGCCCCCTGCAATCGAGTCGCGGCGGGCTGTAACGTCATCAAGCCATCCGCCCCTGTCACGTTAGCGTCGTTCGTGATTAATTTCCAAACTCTCAGAAGCTAAAACAGACCGGAGCTAACTGACCGGGAAAGTTAGCGGCAGCCGCTAGCCGCCAATGGAAGGCGCGACGTCACGCTATTTGAAAGAGCTTAAGAGTTGAAGAAGGAGGAGACTTACGGAACTCACCGCCTGCTGGGACTTCCTCCTGTCGGGAAGGAAGCAGCCGAGGAGACTCCCTCGGACCGCTGCACTCCTCCTCGAAGGCCCGCTCTCTCTGTGTGCGGCTCGATTGGCCAAGAGTGCCTCTCCGATTGGCTGACTGAGGCAGGAGACGGCGGCTGGCCACGCCCCCCAGCGTCCCACCGTTTCTTGCGTCATCACGCAGCCCATTGCACTGATCTACCGAGTTTGACAGAGTGAAATATTTTGCCCAAACGTACTTTTGTTTTTGTTTATTTTCTCTTTTAATATACACACGTAATTTCAATGTCCAACCGATAAAAAAAATAATAATAAATTTAAGTGAATGTACATTCCTCTGATTGGTGTTTATTTTTTGGAAGATTTAATAAAGCAAAAGTGAAACTCTTTTCTCATTCTAAACTTATTTACTGTTTTAGTAAACTTTCAGCATGTCACAGCTTTCCTTCGCTGTATTATGGCTGAAATTTTTCAACATTAGTGGCATTCTGTGTACTTTATTAATTTGTACTGCTAACACGGTCTCTCCTTAAAGGGCACCTATGATGCTTTTCCACTTTTCTGAGCTTTAAAAACTTACAATGTTGAACCCTATCGTCAAACGATCGAAAATCGTCAAATAATGACGTTCATGCGTTTGGACGTGAGCCCTGGAAATTGTTGGGCATGGTTCTAAACGCTCTGTTCACGGAGATTTTATCAACACTGGGAACGCAATGACGTAATTGCGTTCCGGGGCTCCTTTCATGGCCAAGCTCAGACACTCTCGGACTGGTTCCGCCCTCCCCCGCTCTGCCCCGGAAGTGATTCCGCAATGCGCTGCTCCAAGAAAATGTTTTTTCGGTGCTCTGCTTGTTATGTGTGTTGTGTTCGCTGGCAGCGAAACTGAAGAGGCAGCGATTTTGACTGGCAAGTTTCACTCCTTATAGCGATGTTCACGCTGCCAGCATGGTAACATGGGTTGTATAGAGCTCTTCCTGCTTTGTGCTTGGTATGGACTTAAGTTGTGCACATATTCATGTCTAATAATAAACGACTCTATGACTGAAGTGATCGTTTCAGCGTCCATATTTTCTCTGCTCGGACAGTGTTTTGATACAAGTCAACAGTATGGAACCAAATCATTCTAAGCCCTATTAAATTGTCTCGCAAAAATACAAAACAAAAACACGGTCTGTACACAAAGTAAAATATATTTCCGGGGACACGGAAGGTGAAAAAAAAAAATGTCCAGGGACCTTCGGTCCGCCTTGCGGCCGTAACGCAGCCTGCGCTGGGTCCCTATGAAGCTGGATTAGCAGGTAAACAGCTGCTAAAGGGTGAAGCCTTCACAACGGTAAGTGTTTAAATTGTGCCTGTTTCGTAAAGTTTGCCATTTCCTCTTCACTCCCGCACCGGCAAACTGAGGAAGTGAGGCTCAGCAGCGACCAAGAGTGTGACCAATCACAGCGGAGTGGGCTGGGCGGGGGCGTACACCGGCAAGGCTGGGGTGGAGTGAAGTGAAACAGAGCGTTTTCGCGGGATGCAGTAAATACGAGGAAACGAGCCGCGAGATACGCAAATCTAAAAAGCTTTCAGCGCAGAAAATCGTGCGTTGCTGCTCTGTAGGGGCCAGATATCAAATACAAAAGCCCGAAAATCTGTATAATGGGTCCCCTTTAACCCTCCTGTTATGTTCGTTTGTCAGGAACAGCAATGTTCCCGGGTCAATTTGGGTAGGGTTTGGCCAGGGGGTTTGGAGCCTCCTCAGAGTGGGGGGGTGGAAGGGACCCTCACCCAGGCCTCTCCAGACAAAGGCAAAGAGCAGTGTGAAGAGGATGTAGGCCCAGTTCCACTCATGCTCGGTGGTCACGGTGACTACGCCCAGGAAGAAGAAGATGAGGGTCTCCGAGATGGTGGCCAGCATCTTAACCACGTGGCGGATGGTGGTGCACGAGCGTTGGGACACGTTCTCCTCCACGTAGTACTTCATGGTGATGGCGCAGGTGATGATGCTGTCCAGAGCGGAGACACCAGGGTCACGTGACCAAGCCCGGATCATTAACCGGGGGCCTTGAGCTCTCAGGGGCCTCCGGGCTCCGGCAGTTAGCTTTCTTTTCTGTCATGTATGCTGCGTTCATGTGGTGAGTTCTTCTTGGAAAGTTGTTCTTCCAACTTTGTTGCGTTTGTGTGCTCTAAAGTTGTAATGTGGGAAAACATGAATACTAATATTTTCTTTAACTTTCCAAACAAATAAATCAGGTGTGAGACACCAGGTATAGCAGAGGAAACAGATCAGATCAGCCATCAAATATAACCCAGTCGGAAAGTCGTTTTTCCGATTATTTCCACACTGCATGAACGCACATGTATCTACCGGTATAAAGGTGAAAAGCGCGAAATGTGAGTTCTGAATGTTAAGGTTAGCTAATCTAAAGGAAGGAAAGACATGGGGAAAAAAGTTAAAACGGTGGCAGAGCAATAGAGTGTGAACTTGTCAAGAGACCTGGACTTCAATGATGTTGTGGAGGAGTTTGCTTGGAGAATGGCCAGGAAAAAGGTCATTGCATAAGGTGGATTGAGGGTGATCACCAGTCTGTTGTTGTTCATTTACTGCATTTGAGTGTAGACTGTTTGTTGTTATGTTGACATAATACACAGATACAACACCATCACGTCCCGAGAGTCTTGTGATGAATTTATCTAAAAATATTAAAATAAGATGTCGCCAGTCAGTGTGAATCCTGCGGACATACACAAGTTTCCAACATGTAAGGCCACACTTGTGCACCATCAGCCATTTCATGTGTTCATGCATGCATACGTGTGTTTGTGTGTGGTGCCAGCTCTGTAGTTCAGTTCCTTGAGATCAGCTGTGTGTGTGTGTGCATGCGCGTGTGTGGGGGGGCCTCTCCAAGAGTCTGTCCCACGGGCCTCTGTATTCTTAATCCAGCCCTGCACGTGACCAGTGTGTGTGTGTGCGTGCGTGCGTGCGTGCGTGCGTGCGTGCGTGCGTGTTTGTGCGTCCGCGTTATTGTGCGTGTATGTGTGGGTGGGTGGGTGGGTGGAGTCTTCCCGCGAGAACATAAATGGTTCTCATCAAAAACCATAACACCTGCACCTGTGCGTGTGTGTGTGTGTGTGTGTGTGTGTGTGTGTGTGTGTGTGTCTGTGTCTGTGTGTCTGTGTCTGTGTGTCTGTGTGTGTGAGAAAGAGGGAGAGATTAAGGTGAAATATGTCTCACAGTTGAAAAGAAAGAACAACTAGCCGTACATTTCTGACACCCTTTTACCTCCATTACCTACACCCGAACAGTATCTAAGTAATATAAACATGCAGGGAGTGGTTGCAAATATGTGAGATTTTTTCGTATTATATGTTGATTACACTAATTAAGGCAAGCAGAAGAAGTTTCATCCTGAAAAAATATTTTTAACTATACGTTAAAAATACGTTACGGGTCAATTTGACCCGCAACATAACAGGAGGGTTAAAATGTAATTTTTACAGTCTGCCCCCCTCATGTGGTGCTCATCTGACATTGCATCATCAGCTCTCACTCGCTGCTGTTTGTTTGGTGAGATTCAACTCACTGATTTCAAGTCATGTCTCGGCCAGTGTCGCTCCCTTCCTTCCAGTCGAACTCAGGTGTTGTGTCCGCTGGCCCCGCCCAGTGGGCGGTGCCTTCCAGAGGTGACAAGCAGGTTCGGCAACAACAGTCGCGCCTGGGCTGGGATCCTGTTTGTGGAGGCAAAAGCAAGGGAGGAGTCAGTGTTGTTAAAATGTTTTAAGAGTTCCAGATCGTCGGCACTCACCTGCAGCCTGGTGACACCTGAGGGTGCCAGCAGAGGAGATGATGATGGGAACAGGTGTGCTGCAGGTGTGTGGGCCAGGCAGGAGGCACCTGGCTGGGTTTCTGCTGCTGCTACTCTGTTGGCCGGGAGGGAGGTGTGAAGCTGAGAAGGCAGAGACTGCATCGGGTGATTCCACTGCCAGACCAGCTCAGGATGGGCCTCAGGCCTTCCCAGAGCAGCAGGAGGCCAACCTGCCCGTCTTCACCATGGACTACCCTCGCATCCAGGTGCCCTTTGAATTCACACTCTGGGTTCTTCTGGCCTCCTTCGCCAAGATTGGTATGTCTGACTCCACCGCCACCAGTATTCCACTCTCTGTACTTACATAAAAGTGTGGATACTTAAAAGGGTACTTTTACTCAAGTAAAAGTAAGAAAGTACAGGTTCTGATAATGTATTTAGCAAGTAAAAAGTAAAATATACTTTTAGTTTTTTTTGCCATTAATGAAACAATATTAATTTAGCAAAAAATAAAAAAGTTCTGACAGAATAATCTGGACAGAACTGACAGGAGGTCTTGCATGAGCATCTGGACACATTAAACATTTTAACAGCACAACCAAACTGTGCTCAGTAACAGGTGTGACCAGTGAGTCACCATTGGATTATGACAACTTAACATGACAATAGCCAATGTTGTTTTCTACATAAGTTAATAACTTTGAACAGAATTTGTATCTTTTAAACACAAAAGTAACCAGCAAGTACAGATACTTGTGAACAATTGTGGGGAGTCAAACTGAAAAGTCATCAGAAAAACAAATACTGAAGTACCTGAAACATGTACTCAAAATACCATAGCAAAGTATTCATTATTTCCCACCTCTGAGCGCTGCTTGCTCTGAGTCACCCTGGTTCCTGGTGGTTCCTCCTCCTCCTCCTCCAGGCTTCCACATCTACCAGAAGATCACCATCTGGATCCCTGAGTCGTGCCTGCTCATTGCCATTGGGCTGGTGGTGGGCGGGGTTATGCACACAGTGAAGGAGGAGCCGCCCGCCGTGCTCAGTTCCAACGTCTTCTTCCTCTACATGCTGCCGCCCATCGTGCTGGACAGTGGCTACTTCATGCCCACGCGGCCTTTCTTCCAGAACGTGGGCACGGTGCTGTGGTTCGCTGTGGTGGGGACGCTGTGGAACAGCGTGGGCATCGGCCTCTCGCTCTTCGCCGTCTGCCAGTTCCAGGTGTTTGGGGTGCAGGACATCAACTTGCAGGTGGGTCAGGAGAAGGTGTGCCTGGAATGTCTGAGGTTCAACTGATGTGTAGAGCAGCTGTAAAAAAACGAACTTAAGGGAAATCAGTCACTCAGAGTCTCGTTTCTGTAGTTTCTAAGTTAGATGGCTCGCTGCAACCGGCCACCAGGGGAAGCTAGTCTTTATATCCCAAATGCTTGATGAGTGTTTTTCCACTGAAGCTCGCAGCCAACGGGTCTCACCGTGGTGTTTCCCCCCCTCGCAGGAGAACCTGCTGTTTGCATCCATCATCTCGGCTGTCGACCCCGTGGCGGCGCTCAACGTATTCGAGGACGTCGGCGTCAACGAGCAGATCTACATCGTCATCTTCGGCGAGGGCCTGTTCAACGATGGCGTCACCGTGGTGAGTCCAGTAGGAGTAGGATAAGGAGGGAGAAGAAGAAGAGGAGGAGGAGAATCTGGGAATGTTGTCAGGGTTCAGTGTGTGTGAGAACCAGACTGCGTGCGTGTTGTGTTTTCCAGTTTGTCCAGTTTCTCTGAGCTGCAGACAAAAACCATCCGGTGGCTTTAAATCACAGCTCGGCTCATTTTCACCTGAAAGACTGCAACAGTTTAAAAAAAAAGTTAAAAATGATCTTCGATAACCAACCAAACCAGTCTGGTTAGACTTTGGTGGGTTGGTTTGCTGTGTCCCTAATCCCATTGATGCTCCACCGCCAGGTGCTCTACAACATGTTTGCCTTCCTGGCCGACTTGCCTGCAGTGCAGTCAGTCGACGTCTTCCTGGGCGTGGCACGCTTCTTCGTGGTGGCAGCAGGGGGCGTGCTCTTCGGCCTGCTCTTTGGCTTCGTGGCGGCCTTCACCACACGCTTCACGCACCGCGTGCGGCCCATTGAGCCACTCTTCGTCTTCATGTACAGCTACCTGGCCTACCTGGTGGCCGAGCTCTTTGCCATCTCCAGCGTCCTGGCGTGAGTTGGGATGGAGGGGGGAGGGTGAGGACCAATCAAAGTCTGGCAGCACTCTGCTTTTACGACCAATAGGAGATAAATGATGATTTGACTTCCTGTCCGGAGCTGATGACCTGATCACCTGCATCATCACACCTGCTCACAACTTCGAACTACTAATTCATCCAAACATCGGCCTGATGATATTCAACTCACTGTTTAAGAGTTGATTTCTCCTGAAATTTCCAGAGTTTCTGCTGTGCAGTGGGATTGGACCAATTAGTAGAATATTTTGACTAATGCCCTCAGCACTGACACCCACACAAACTGGCTCTCCCACATTCCACGCACGTACGCACTCTTCTCACACTCTCAGCCAACCAGAAATGACACTCATCGTAGTATTTTAGTGCGTGTGTATGTATGTATGTATGCATGTATGTATGTATGTATGCGTGTGTGTGCGTGTGTGTGTATTTATTGGCACACACACACACGGGTCACGTGACCCTGATGTCTCCGCTCTGGACAGCATCATCACCTGCGCCATCACCATGAAGTACTACGTGGAGGAGAACGTGTCCCAACGCTCGTGCACCACCATCCGCCACGTGGTTAA
The DNA here is from genome assembly GCF_046127955.1 of Nelusetta ayraudi. Taxonomy (NCBI): domain Eukaryota; kingdom Metazoa; phylum Chordata; class Actinopteri; order Tetraodontiformes; family Monacanthidae; genus Nelusetta; species Nelusetta ayraudi. The sequence goes on along the minus strand of NW_027466054.1, from coordinate 584,335 downwards.
GATGCTGGCCACCATCTCGGAGACCCTCATCTTCTTCTTCCTGGGCGTAGTCACCGTGACCACCGAGCATGAGTGGAACTGGGCCTACATCCTCTTCACACTGCTCTTTGCCTTTGTCTGGAGAGGCCTGGGTGAGGGTCCCTTCCACCCCCCCACTCTGAGGAGGCTCCAAACCCCCTGGCCAAACCCTACCCACCAACCTCTCCTCTGCTCCTCCTGCAGGGATCCTGGTGTTGACCCAGATCGTCAACCCCTTCAGGACCATCACCTTCTCCTTCAAGGACCAGTTCAGTCTGGCCTACGGTGGCCTGCGAGGAGCCATCTGCTTCGCCCTGGTCTTCACGCTGCCCGACACCATCAACAGGAAGAGCCTGTTTGTGACCGCCTCCATTGCCATCATCATATTCACCGTCTTCATCCAGGTGAGGAGTCGCAGGCGCGTCAGCCGCTTTGGGGGAACTCGCAGGCGATCTCTTGTAACGTTGGTTCTGCTTTCGTCAGGGCATCAGCATCCGTCCCATCATTGAGTACATGAACATCAGGAGGACCAACAAGGACCTCAACACCATCAACGTGGAGGTCCACACCAGGGTGAGCCTCGGCTGCTAGCCCTGCCCACTAGCCTCGGCCCCTGGGTTCCTCACGGTGTGCACGCTGTGCTTCCTTACAGGTGATGGAGCACGTGGTGAGTGGGATCGAGGACCTGTGTGGCCAGTGGAGCCACTACTACTGGAAGGACAAGTAAGTCCTGCAGGTCCTCCAGGTCCTTGGAGCTCCAACCCCTTCCTCGCCTCACCTCTCCTGTGTCTCTCTTCCAGGTTCAAGAAGTTCAACGACCGGGTTCTGGGTAGGATACTGCTGCGGGACAACCGGGCTGAGTCCAGCATTGTGTCCCTCTACAAGAAGCTGGAGCTACAGAATGCCATCGAGCTGCTGGACACCACCACGGGGGATGTCAGTGCGGCACCCTCTGTGGTCTCTCTCAAGTATGACACGCCCCCTGCTGTCTGTTCACACTCAAGTTCTTTCCTGTGATTGATCCCTTCTGAAACTTTCTGGATTATCCACAGGATGATTTTTATTTATTTATTTTCAAATATATTTACTGAGCATCGGCAACAGAAAAAAAAATTACATACATGAAAGACACGTGCAACATACAATCCGGTGCTTCCCTTTTTTTTTCCCCCTTCAAATTTCCCACAATTTTCTGAGGGAGCCCTTAAGGGTAAATCTCAGCCATCTCCAGTTTTAAATTTTGTCAGACTTCCCTGATCCACCTATCATAAGAAGGGGGAGAGGCCTGTTTCCAGCAAAGCAGAATTAGACGTCTGGCAATCAGGGTGCAAAAAGCCATAGAGTGGCCCACTTCAGGCGTTGGTGTTTTCAGACTGGGGACACCAAAAAGAGCAGAAAGAGGGTGTGGGTCTAAGTCAAGACAATAGGCTGCACCAAGAGTATTGAATATTTTAGACCAGAAATCAACCAATTTTGTACATGACCAGAACATGTGAACATGGTCTGCAGGGGACTGTCTGAACCTAGGACAAGCATCAGTAATATTGGGATAAAATTTAGACAGTCTGTGATTTGTATAATATATCCTATGTAGAAGTTTGGATTGTATCAGCCCATGTCGGGCACAAATGGAGGAATTATGGACTAAATCCAAAATATTGTCCCATTTATCATCTCTGATGGGTCCCAGGTCACGTTCCCATTGATCTCTCGTTTGCTGGGGAAAGAGTGAAGTGGAGGAGTCCAGGGCATTGTAGATGCGAGAAACTGACCCTGACAGACTGGGGTTCAATAAAAGAACGGTGTCAACTAACGTCTGTTGGGGAACATTCGGGAAGTCAGGGAACTCAGCCTGAACATAGTGCCTTACCTGTTGGACCATTAGAAGGAAAACTGAGCCCAGAAATTGCAAACCATCTCACCTGCTGCATCTCTATGCTCTGTCCTGGTTTCAGTGATGACAGGAGGGAGGCGTCGCGGCCCAAGAAGACGTTCCAGGCGGCCGACGTGAGGAAGATGCATGACCTCCTGACCAAGAACATGTACAAGATCAGGCTGAAGGTGAGGCAGCAGCAGCAGCAGCTGGTGAAGATCATCATGTGTGACCTCTGACCGTCTTCCCCAGACAATGGCCTACACCAGCAAATACAACTTGCCCGACAACAGCCGAGCCCGAGAGATCCTGATTCGCCGCCACGCCAGTGTCAGACGCAGCCTGCGAGGAGGAAGCTTCCGAGAGCCAGTAGGTGTTGGGAAACCTTCTCCACCTTCTCCTGACGTGTCGCTCATCACAGGTCTCACTTGGCTCCTCCTCCTCCTTCTCCTTCTCCACCCAGCACAATAAAAACATCCCCCGGTCCCAGAAGTACTTCTCCCTGCAGCCAGGGGGCAACCTGGAGTCGGCCTTCACCCTCAGAAGACGAAGTCATGGTAAAATTTCGAGACACGTGATTTATTCCTTTTCATCATCCAGACCAGGAGGTCTCCTCTGATGCAGTGTCTCCTCCTGCCAGGTGGGGGCAGCGTTGAGGTGGATGCTTCCTCGCCCCGCTCCTCCTCCCACTCACTGGTTCCCATGAGGAGGCTCAACACAATCCAGGAGTCTGAGCTGGTGGCAGGGCATCCCTCGGCTGCCCAATACCTGCACTCAGGAGAACAGGCGGGAGGTCCCAGTGGCCCTGGTGGTCCCAGCGGGTCCAGCCTCAGGGGCCACAGGAAGGCCCCACTTCCAGCTCCCAGGAGATGGGGCACACGGCTGGACACAGAAGAGGGGGCAGCACCAGACACAGGAAGCCCCCTGCTGGGACCCTCCTCCCAACAAGACACTGACGGGCACTGATCATCAGCCGAGGGGGCAAAGCAAATCACCTGGGCCAATGACAGGCAAAGAGATGATGACGTCACCTGGCTGTCGTCCACAACTTCAACCTCCTGGAAACCTTTCGAAGAAACTTTGTTTCACAGAAGCATCAACTGTCTAACACTCCACAACTGACTGGAGGGACGCTGGGCTCCAGCAGGGGGCAGCATCGCATTACTAACTGCCCCGGGTCTACAGCTGAGCCGTCCCACAGGCACCCTCTAGCAGTGTCTGGACACACTGAGCGGTCAGCCTGGCAGCGCTCAGGTGGGAGAGTCACTTGACCCAGGTGGTGAGTCGGTTGGTTCAATCGACTCAACCAATATTGTGTCTGCCTGCATCTGTCAAGATCAACTTCAGGACATGGTGATAATCATTGCCCCGTGTTGATCATCTTCAGCCTAGAACTTAAATCCACCACTAGATAGCAGCAAACACACATACACATATCCTCTTTATAAACCAAGTTTACACTTTATTAAAAATCTCATTCACACAGTGAGACAGTGATAGTTAGTAAAAAAAAAATTACAAAGTACTACGTGATGCTACAGCTGAGGAAAAAGACCTGCACACGCACGCACACAGGTGGCAGAGTGAACTGAAGGAGAATCTCAGTGAAAAGTGCTGCTAACAGCTAGCAATATACTAAAAGCCCATGAAGTGTCATCATTCACCACATTCTGTGTCACCAGTGGGGAAACATTTCTTTAAGTACATTCACACATTTTGCTTTTGGTCACAATCACATATATAAGAAAACAACAACAACTGGATATTGCATCATTAATATGAATTAATAAATGAATAAATAATTTGCAAAACTTCACACCAATAAATACTTTAAATAAACCCGGTGAAAGCGATTAGATGTAGCGGCACCGATGGCAGTGAACCTGATCAGGATCAATGAGGGGGTCCGGCAGACAGGGAGCACTCTGCAGCATTAGAAGCAGGTAATCGCACCAGGAAGTTCCCCCACTATATTCCCCCCCGGGGGCAGCAGGATGTCAGTAACAGCCGTCCCTCCAGCTGAGCCACGACCTGGAGGTAGGCAGCAGACTTGAGGGAGGTCAGAGGTCAGGTTCTGCGGCTGGACTTGAACTTGATTCAAGCAACCAGCTGCGGGGGGGAGGAGTGGGCTTCACCTCTGTCTCCATTGGCCCGCTCTGCTGCGGGGGGCGGAGCTTGCTGTAGCGGAGCGGGGAAGGCTGCTGCGTACTGGCGTGCAGGGGGCGGAGCAACACGTGGCCCTGCCCCCTGCAGCGGCAGTCCAACGAAGCAGCGAGATGCTGCTGCTGCCAGTCAGGGCCTGCAGGGCGCAGGGGGCGGAGCCTGTGATTATTGGACTAACGTAGGCGGTGGCCTTGGGGGGCGCAACCAGGCGCCGCTGCAGCCGGCCCGGGGGCGGGGCTAGGAGACAGGAAGTGACAGTCAGGAGGAAGAGGACAGGATAACAGGAAGTTAGAAACAGTAAGTGAGCATCTCACCGGAGGTGTGGAGGTGGGTCATTGTGGCCGACGAATCAAAGCTCAGGCTGCAGCGAAGGAAGCAGGAGGGGGCAGGGACACAAGGTATGCTGGGAGCAGGCAGCAGGCAGGGCAGGCTCCTCCGCAGCTTATCTGCCAAAAGACGCACCTGTGAGCGAGGACATCACATGACCACCCCCTCTCCCACCCTCCCACCCACGGGAGGTTACATCACTGCTACGTGTCCCTCTAATCCAGGTGAGGACGGAAACAGCGGCCACTAAGAGGATTACACCTGTTATTAATACAGCCATTGGGCGGGGCCACACCTCCAGCCAGGGGGGGCAAACGGGGCCAAGGCCACGCCTCCAACATGGGGGACATGGGGCTTAACTTCCTGACCACTTCCTTAAACAAAGTGTGTGTGGACCAGGAGCTCCCGCTGAGCTGCTCACCTGATCCTGGTGGAAAGACCTGAGGGCTGGCCGAGGATAAGCTGCCCAGACCTGGACCCAGCCCTGGGTCCAGTCCTGGTCCTGGGGTAGAAGGAGGGCTGGCCAGGGAGCCTCTGGACCAGTCTCTGATGCTGGAGAAGGTGTGGGAGTGGGCAAGGCAGGGTGGGGCAGGGGAGGGGCCGGGGTCTCGGTTTTCCTCCTGGTCGCGACTGCAGCTGTGACTGCGGCGGCGGCAACGGCTCTCCAGAAGCCATGATGACACGTTGGCGTAGTCCTGCCTTAGACCTGAGTGGGGCACCACACATGAGCAAAAGCAGGACACACACACACACACACACACACACACACACACACACACACACACACACACACACACACACACACACACACACACACACACACACACACACACACACACACACACACACACACCTTCGGGGGTTAATAAAGCTGAAGTAGCGATGAGCTCTGAGGTCTGGAACCAAATAATAATAATGAATATTAATGAGTTAAAATTAATATTAACGAAGTAATGTTAATAAAAGAGGAAAATGAGAGAGACAACAGTGAGAAAACACAAATGGCACAACAACCATTTGTGGCACAACAACCACAACACAAGCAATGAAAACACTGAGGGTCAGATCCTCAAAGTGAATGCGCGGCTTTTGCGGCAGAAAATCCGTGTAAACAGCGCCAAAAACGGTGATTCCGATCCACAGAGGGGACGCAAACGTGAAAATCGGCGCAAAATGCACCGAGGCGCAGGTAGCGGCAGGGCTGCGCCAGACTCATTTGAATGTATTTAAATGAGTCGATGACGTGCAAAAGGACACGCCCCCTTCTATGCAAATATGCCTCATTCAAACAGCGGCAGATCCAGAAAGAGTTTGCGCTCGTGTCCGCACGCAGTTTGACAGACGGAGACACCGCCAGCCAGAACCAGGAGCAGCTTCTGTCTGTCAAAGTGTTTCTGGCTTCTGAGTGAAACTTTCCTCTCTGAAAAGCCTGAGATATATATATAGCTCCCCAAATCTTATATATAGATAGGCATAGACTACAGTATATATGCCAGTATTTTAGATAGGCTATGGAAAATACAAATGGTCCTCAGGTGTTGGTGACTAACGCATCTTGCGTCTTGACTTTCTTTCATTATGGCAGCAGTCTTGGTAGACGGAGGAGGCATCGTAATGCCAGGAGCACAGGAGCGTTTATCCAAGCAGAGTTTCACTGTCAAACACATGCACTCACCAACAACCTTTGGTGCAAACTGCTCTCAGGTTGCCAGACCGCAACATTCGCACCTGTTTCAGGTGCCGCATTTGTGGGCGTGTTTGCGCCTGCATGTCATTAGCGCAAAAACCTTTGTGGTTACCCGCATCTGTGGCGCAAATTGCGGGCGCAATCCCACTGCAAAATGTGCCACATTTTAGCGCTGCGCGCCCTTTTTTGAGGATCTGCCCCTCAGGCTAGCCTTGCTCGACAGGTGGCCAGATGGCTAGCTAGCGATGTGGGGCACCAGGTCGCTTACTCTCCTCCTGCAGCCGGGCGATCACCTGGACGTCAGTCAGATCCTGCAGCTTGTAGCCCAGACTGATGGACTCTTCCTCTTCCTTCTCTGAACCTCCTGCATCTCCGTCCACAGAGGAGGTGGGGCTAAAGGTGGAGCGCCGGAGGGCATGGCCTGGAACATAGCAGCGTCAGTTTGACCATAGCGCCACCTGGTCTGGTGGGAAGGAGCTGCTGCTGCTGTTGCTTTAGTACTCTACATCTTCACACTGAGGTCAGTGTGGTATGCCCACTTCTCCACACTGTTTTTATGTATGTGTGTGTGACTCACAGCGGAGGGGGAGGAAGGAGGGCCTGCGGTCCGACACCCTCCCTACAGGGCTGAGGGTCCGGCGGAGGAGGGGGTGGAGCGGAGAGGAGAGGGGCGGGGCTGGGGACGAGGCAGGAGACAGGACTCAACAGGAAGTCCACCTGGACCTACAGGAAGTCTGTGTGTGTGTGCGTGTGCGTGTGCGTGTGTGTTTTACCGTATCTGTCTGACTGGGGGGTGGAGCAGGGTTTGACGGGGGGAGACACACCCACCAGTGGACTGGTGTTAGGGGCTGGGGAGGAGCGGGACAGGGGACTACTCCACATGGAGGCTGGATGAGAGAATAACAGCTGATCAACAGTGACCCCAGCAGCTCCAGGCACTACACAACAAGGCTGCATTCAACACACACAAACACACACACAACAGTGTGGCTGTTCTCTGGCTCCGTGTGTGTGTGTGTGTGTGTGTGCTGTCTTTGTCTGAAGTGAAGCTTCCGATGATGCAACACACTGGCGGACACATCCACCATGCTCAGGTGTCGAAACAGACTGACACTTCTTCTACTGAACAGACATAAACCATGGATGCATTATAAAAAACTAAATACTGGACTGACAATATGGCATGCAAATTTTCCACAGTGGCCACTCGGGGTACTGCATCCGCAATACAAAAATAAATGTCTTTAAAACCGCTGACAGGACGACTGTGACCCGTAACGCAATTGATAGCAAATCTTTCTATAGTAAAGTTTTGAGTTATGGTTTTTTAGTAATTTAAAAAAATGATAAAGGCCAGAAAGGAGTTTATTGCCAGCAGGACATCACAACGATGTACGTGCTGTCTCAGCTCTGTGTCTCAGCTCGTGTCTGATAGGCCAAGCAGATCATGCGAGTTACAGAGGCATGATGGGAAGTGACACTACTGTGCATGCTCTATGGGCCCATTAATGCAGAATTCAAAAACTTTTTCGGCATATGCGCTGGGTGAGCAACTTCATTGAAATAAATGGGCCGCCATCTTGGACTCTGGGTGGCTGACTTAAACAGGAAGTGTAGCCTAGCAAGACTACTAGCACCGACCCCATCAGTAGGTGTGACATCACTTCCTTTTTTTTCGACGGCATGTAACCATGGTAACGTGCGTTAACTGTAAAGAGTTTTTTGTTGGAGCAGGTTCCAGTAGTGACCACCAGGCGTCGCTGAGGTACCTTGTTCCAGCCGCTGGGACAGCGAGCGCCGAGCGGCCGGAGCGTCCAGGCCGAGGCGGCACCACTTCAACGGGCTGAGCTGCTGCTCCGCCTGTCGGCCCCTGGACGACACGTATAGCCTGCAAACACAGGAGAGATATGCTAACGTCATGCTGACGTCACGCTAACATTACGCGGGAGGCCTCAGGTCTGTCGGACAGTGATGCTCACGAACAGCGTGTGTGTGTGTGTGTGTGTGTGTGTGTGTGTGTGTGTGTGTGTGTGAGAGAGAGAGAGAGAGTGAAGTCATCAAGAGCGAAATCTCGAGAATCGATCGAGAATAATTAGAGATGACATCATAAAACCTCCGTCAGTAGCTTTTCTTTGTACTTCTTCACTGATTAGTGGCGGGAAAGTGAGTTTGTTTCAGCGGGTTGAAGGAAAACCAAGACGCTGAGCTGAGCTGTGCTGTGTGTGCACTAATCAGCGGCTAATTACAGCCAACCAATCACAGCTGTCCACAGCTCATCGCACTAACATCCGCTTCAAACGCTAACAGGCCGGTACCGGCTCCGGATCACACACACCACGTCTCATCCGACTCGTCCGAGCAAGACAGAGAGTTCAGGTCCAGCAGCTCCAGCTTGTCAAGGACCGACGGTTCGGCTCCGTCTCCTCCACACTGGGCCAGGAAGTAGTCCAGCCCGTCCAGTTGGTCCTCCGGAACCTCCAGCGAGCCCAGAGCCGACTCGCCCAGCAGGGAGGGGGCACTGGTTGGCTGGCACCAGCCCAGTCCGGCGGCCGGCAGGTTCGGGGCGGCTTCGCCGGAACCTCCCGAGCGGTTCCGCAGCTGCTCGTTCTGCCACTCCAGCTTCCGGACCAGCTGCTGCAGCTTCTTCACCTCCAGCTCGGCGTCCACCCGGTTCGCGTTCAGATCCAGTTCGGCCGCCAGAGCGGGTCGGAGCAGCGACTCCACAGCCTCCATCCGGCCGGACACGGTGGCACCAAGGGTTCGGTTCCTGAAGTTCAGAGCGCTACAGTAGAGCTCCGGGCGGAAAGACTCACAATGATCTGTTGCAGCAGCAGCGGCGGGACTCATCCGTCTGTCTGGGATCTCAGCCAATGGGCGGCCTGACTCCGCCCCCGAATCAGAACCAGCTGTACCAGGTACACCTGTCAGCCCTGGCTGAGGGAGCAAGACACCATGGGACAGTTTCACACTTTCGGTGATTCGAGAGACAATTATTGAATCCGTTGAACTCTAAAACATTATGTAGCTAGTTTACATGTATGTATATATATATATTCAAACTTTGTAAACTCTAAAAAGAAACAACAATTACAAATTTAGTCTAGTTAAATATTTTTGGAGAATTGTTATTCTTTCTATTATTGTTATTTTATGTAGCACTGTTCATTCATTTATATGTTTGATATTTCTATTTTTTGTAAAATGTAAAATTATCTAAGGTTCTAATAAAGTTTTAGGGGGAAAAAACTTTTCATCTTTGTTTCAAACTTTAAATTGAACCGAATCATCGTCCTGACGCTGCAGAGATCCACTCAAACTCATCTTTGATCCTTTGGCTCCATCTTGTGGCTGATATTGCTCATTACACGACGAGAGGCGACAACGAGCGAGTTACATTGAACTATTGAATAATCTAAAAAAAAAACAAAAAAAAAACCCCACAGGTCATGTAAACTGAAGAATAAGACCGTCTGAATTCAAGACTGTGAAAAAAACATTTATTGATCAACATCCTGATAAATACATATATTCCTATCGGCTGTCTCCCTCTGCTGGCTGTCGAGGGTCACTGCAGTTCACTCAGGCTCCAACCACAGAAAAAATAACTCCACCAGTTCAGTTTGGATGGAGAAGCAGGAGAAGAAGAGCACCTCCTCCTCCTTTTCTTCCTCATCAGCGCTTCTTCCAGGTGAATTTCTTGCGCGCTCCCTCCTGTCCAGGCTTTTTCCTCTCTCTCACTCTGGGGTCAGTGGTCAACAGACCAGCTGGAAGCACGGAAAGGAAAACACCAACCGCATGTTGATTTATTTTACTGTAGTTAAATCTAAACTTTAATCCTAGACTTTTCTGTATTATTATTATTATTATTTTTTGTTGTTATTATTCAACCTTCGCTTCCTTCAGACATTTGAAACTGGAAACAAGCAACTCCTCCCACCTTGTCTCATGGCCTCCATCTGGCCCTCGGACAGGAAGCTGAGGAGCGCCCGGGCGATGGCAAGTCTCAGCGCCCCCGCCTGGCCAGAGCGGCCGCCCCCGCTGACGCTGCACTGAAGGTCGAAGCGTCCCAGCACACCGCCGAACTGCAGCGGGAACATCAGCTGCTCCCTGGTTGGGGGTAGACGCCCCACACAGAGGAGTGAGAGACTGAGTGTGTGAGTGAGTGTGAATGTGTGTGTGTGTGGGCCAGGCCACCTCTGCTGCTGACTGGAGGCTATGAAGCTTCACTTTGACTTTGAACGACATCATTCAAGTTTAGACAAACAGGATTGTGAAGATGATTGTAATGATGGTGGTGATAAAGCAGTCCTTCCAGAGAAATGCGTGGATCTTTTGTGATTGTTGCGGGCAAAAATCCTTGCTGATGTGGCACGTTTTCTAAAAAAAATGCAATAAAATATGTGCGATATTTCTGCAATTTAATGCGATGAAATTGCGGAAATTTGCAAAATTGCGGGAACTTGCAAAAATTGCGGGGAACTTCAAGAAGTGCGGTTTGATGAAAACCAATTTTAAAAAGTGTCTCTCCAACACCATTCTTACTAGCTACTACTACCTTAATGTAAAGAGTCATATCTAATGACCTCCTATGATTATAAAGAATACTAAATCACAGAAAGTGCTGAGAATAATCAAGTTCTCATCTTTTATTTCAGACCTTAGAGGTGTCTCATACTTACAAAACAATGAGGCAAACAATAAATTGAAACAATAAAATAAAATGTACTTTGTATTTCAAAGAGGTAGCAAAACAGCAAACCTCTGCTGAAATAAGTGCATACCTGAACAAAGTGTAAAGTCTTATTGCGCGGTCTGCGGGGAGTTTCTTGTTGAAGGACAATGTTGACGCACATTATAAAACATAGTTGCTGTGTGTTTGTGTGTCGGGGAAGGAGGGTGCGCAAACTGTCTAAGTTATTAATTAATAACTACTGTTTATATTTATATATATGTTAATATTAACATAAGTTATTACGATGACATTTCAATCAAAGAGTGATGAAGTGTTGTTTGTATTTTTTATTCATATTATATTATATTATATTATATTATTTTCAGAGAGACGGCACATTCCAGCTCTACCTAATATGCTTTAAATTGCAGTAGATTCCATATGTGACGGATGTTAAATGTTCGCCAGTTGAAATGGTGCATGCACGACGCATATTAAAGGGGACCTATGATGCTTTTCCACTTTTCTGAGCTTTAAACACTGTTACAATGTTGAACCCTATCGTCAAACAATCTTGATATTGTCAAATAATGACGTTCATGCGTTTGGACGTGAGCCCTGCAAATTGTTGGGCATGGTTCTAAATGCTCTGTTCACGGAGATTTTGTGACGCCACGGTGTGCCGGAGCTCCTTTCATGGCTAAGATCCGGCACCCTCTCGGACTGGTTCCGCCCTCCCCCGCTCTGCCCCGGAAGTGATTCCGCAATGCGCTGCTCCAAGAAAATGTTTTTTCGGTGTCAGGGAAATTAAAAAATATAAAATAAAAAATACCGAGCGACTCCGAAGCACCAAGGACCACAACCGTCAGAGTGGAACGAACAGAGAAAATGTTGGAGGTTTGTTCAGCCTAATGCGGATGCGATGGAACACCGGTCTGGAGCCAGACCCCTCTCGTCTGGTCAGCAACGGGAGTGAGACGGGCTCGACTCGGCCCCCTGGTGGACGACGAGAGAATAGTCCGCCACGGCAATATTTGAAAACATGTATGAGGACTGTGAGTGTATTGTGACCTCAAGCAACATTAGTTTTAAGACTACTTGCAACGTACAACCGCTGAATCGCAATGTTGATGAACTGTTAGCCACCACTGCTAACTCCGTGCTCTGCTTGTTATGTGTGTTGTGTTCGCTAGCAGCAAAACTGAAGAGGCAGCGATTTTGACTCGCAAGTTTCACTCCTTATAGCGATGTTCACGCTGCCAGCATGGTAACATGGGTTGTATAGAGCTCTTCCTGCTTTGTGCTCGGTGTGGACTTAAGTTGTGCACATATTCTTGTCTAATAATAAACGACTCTATGACTGAAGTGATCGTTTCAGCGTCCATATTTTCTCTGCTCGGACAGTGTTTTGATACAAGTCAACAGTCTGAAACCAAATCATTCTAAGCCCTATTAAAATGTCTCGCAAAAATACAAAACAAAAACACGGTCAGTACACAAAGTAAAATATATTTCCGGGGCTACGGAAGGCACAAAAAAACGTCCTGGGACCTTCGGTCCGCCTTGCGGTCGTAACGCAGCCTGCGCTGGGTCCCTATGAAGCTGGATTAGCAGGTAAATAGCTGCTAAAGGGTGAAGCCTTCACAACGGTAAGTGTTTAAATTGTGCCTGTTTCGTAAAGTTTGGCGTTTCCTCTTCACTCCCGCACCGGCAAACTGAGGAAGTGAGGCTCAGCAGCGATGAAGAGAGTGACCAATCACAGCGGAGTGGGCTGGGCGGGGGCGTACACCGGCAAGGCTGGGGTGGAGTGAAGTGAAACAGAGCGTTTTCGCGGGATGCAGTAAATACGAGGAAACGAGCCGCGAGATACGCAAATCTAAAAAGCTTTCAGCGCGGAAAATCGTGCGTTGCTGCTCTGGATGGGCCAGATATCAAATACAAAAGCCCGAAAATTAGTATAATAGGTCAGCTTTAATCTAATGTCATAAATCGGGAAATATCGGAAAAGTCTTGGTTCATAATCGCATGCACGACTCACATCGTGAACCCGTCTCATAAATCTGTGCATGCGCTTTTCACTTCCGTATCTACTGCGCATGCACGACTCACTTCGTGCAGGTACTCGGATCGGGTTGCGAAAGTGGTAAAGGAAGACCAAGGCTTTGAGGTTTTGATTGGTTGTTGTTTTTCTTCTTCGTCTTCTCCTTCGCTTTTTTAATAACGTTCTCAAAGGAACAGGAGGAAAATGGCTTGAGTGAAGTAAACAAAAAATGGGGGGGGATTATAAAATTACGCATATTTTTGCGCAGAAATCTGAGATTTATGTGGCGAAAGTGCGGCGTCTTTGGACAAATGCGACCCCCGCATGATGACGCGGACTTTGACTGATTATGCGTTGAATTACGCGATCGCATAATCAAGTTTTTCTGGAGGGACTGATAAAGTGTGTGTGTTTGTTTGTGTTGTGTGTGTGGGAGAGTGAGTGTGGTCACTCCCTCCCTCCCTGACTCACCGGTCCTGCAGGATGGGGAAGTAGGCCAGGTAGTCCTGCCCGTTGACGCTAATCCGTCCTGAGCCGCCATCCCGGAGGACCACCGACGACTGCGACGTCTTCCTGCGTCCTGATTGGACAGTCACACACCTGATTAGCCATTGCTGTGATGATTCTCTGCGATGCTGGTCGTGGTATTGGGCTGTCCTACCTTGGGCAGTGCTGAAGGCCACGCCAGCCTGGTCCCGCTCCAGCGGTGGCACCGCCTGCTTCTTGGACTGGGACTCCAGCTGGCGGCGGTAGTGGAGCACAAACTCCTCCTGGATGGCGCTGTAGGGCGTTGCCAGCAGGCGCTCCATCAGCTGTAGGAAGTGCTCGTACTGCGGGGAAGGGGAGGGGAGAGGGGCAGAGGCAGTGAGCTGCTGGGTGGACATGGGTTTTATCTGACGGACAGACTGAGGCTTACGTCCTGCAGCGAGACGTTCTCCACCAGCAGAGCCTCAAGCTCCTCCTTGGTCAGCCACCTGCTGCTGCTCAGGGACCTTCACACACACACACACACACACACACACACACACACACACACACACACACACACACACACACACACACACACACACACACACACACACACACACACACACACTCAGCAAACAGGGCCCAGCTGGTCTGTGTCACATGATCACAGTGGAGGGACGTGGCATAATTTCACACTCACATGTTCTTCACCTCGTTGCTGAACAGACCCTTAGACCTCATACGGTCCTGGTGCTTCTCCACGCTGAGCAGCTTCCCATAGGTCTCCTGGACACACACACACACACACACACACACACACACACACACACACACACACACACACACACACACACACACACTTAGCTCAGCAGGAGGGGCTGTGGTCTAGTCCACACTGCCCCCTGCTGGTACTCACGTGCATGAGGGAGTAGTAGGACTGTTTTCCGGTGTAGAACAGGAAGTGGAAAGGCCGGCGATCTTCTCCCCATTGGACGGCTGCAGGAAAGAAGGAAAGGTAGGTGAAAGAAGGCGGCGCCAAGAGGGGTGGTGAGGGGCTGGGGGAAGGGACATACCTCGCTGCCTGGGGAAGATCTGGTCAGGGTGCTGAGGAGGAAACAGGGAGACTTTCACAATAAAACCACAGGTTGAGAGGAAGGCACTGGAGATCAAATCCCTGCCAGAAGTTTCCTGGTGACTTTGGTTGTGAGTTGTACTGCAGCTTCAGCGTGACCCTGTAACCTTCCAGGTGAAAGTCCTCAGACAACCTGGCCACTCACCTTCATGTGGGGGCGGGCCCTCTTCTCAAACAGGCCCGAGGGGAACAGGTAGGCGATGCTCCTCTGTCCACCACAGAAGAAGAAACAACAACAACAACAACAACAGATGAGCCACAGGGTACAAGGAACACAAGAGTGAGTGTGTTTGTGTGTGTGTGATGGAACAGAAGGGTGACAGGAAGTGTGTGTGTGTGTGTGTGTGAACAGACAAGGACACACCTGTCCGCCCCCTTGAGAACCATATTAATCACATCATCATCACATAAAGTTCAAGCTAGCTAGATGGGCTGAACGTTCAGTGTGAAACTAGAAGCAGCAGCTTTAGGTGGGCTGAGTGTGTGTGTGTCTGCAGCTACTCCATGTCACATCATTTCCACGGGGGCAACACATCTGGCTCACTGATGAGTGTGTGATGTGATTAAACTGGTCACGACTGGTTACACACATGCGCACGCACGTGCACACACACACGGCCGGGCTTTTAACTTGAAGGAACACAGGAAGTGCTGCGATTGGCCTTTAGATTTTACCAACTTTAATACAAGCGTCTGGCATAAGACCTGGAAGGGTAATGTGACCAAATGTTTATTTTAGAAAAACGTCTGTCATGTTTATTGAGTATTCAATCGCATTGTCAGACAGCTCAGTGTGTGAGACAGTGTGTGTGTGTGTGTGTGTGTGTGTGTGTGTGTGTGTGTGTGTGTGTGTGTCCTACGTCGATGTCCTCCTGGCTGAAGGTCTCCGGGTCTTCTCCCATCATGTTGGCCAGGTGCCTCCTGCCGATGTCGAAGTCCTCCACCTGCTTCTGGATAAACTCCAGGCTGAACTTTTCCGGCCCTGCGGCCGCCAGGTTCTTACGGCAAAGACCAGAAGTCTGGCAGATTTGCCGAGTGAGGACCTGCGGAGTAGAAACGCAGTTCCGTAAGCTGTCCGGGCCTCCAGATCGACCACAACGTAGCCGAACCCTAGCCGAGGGTGTCCACTCTGCGGATCAGCGTTCACAAGGTGGAATAGTCCTGCCGTGACGTCACGAAGGGACAAACCTCTAAGTTTTGACACATCTGCAAAGCCAGTTCGGCCAAATGCAGGAGCGCTGGGCGCTAAGTGGATGCTAGCTCAAGGACGCGGCTGTTTGCACAGGCGCAGTGACTTGTACAGACTTCAGAGTCACTCACCGACCGGACCGAGTCCCCTGCCACTCACCTTTCGGCTCACCTCAACCCGGACAGGGCCGCGGCCGCCGCATCTTCCCAGCAACAAGCCCACGGCTCGCGTACTTCGGTGCGCCGCCATGTTGGTCCACATGGGAAGTGACGCGACCGGAAGTAGAGTTTTACGTCAGCGATCGAGTAACGAAATAAGGGTTAGAAATACATATTGCGTCTCACAGACAAAACAACTTCTTCACACACGTTGAAACACGACTTGTTAGTTCTACAAAATTGTAGAAACACGGAAACAACAACTCATTATTTTTTTTCCCATTTATTTATATGTAGAAAATAAACAGGATATACCACATAAAGACAAATATATAGTAGCTTAAATATATTGGTTCATAATTAAAAATACAACTTCAACCCTCCACCAATTTCAACAAGTAGAATCTGGCCAATCAGTGTGTCTGTTGCCACAGCAACACAGGAAGCAGGTTGTCTGGTGTGAGCTCAGCGCCGGCCAGCAGCGTCAAGGATTAGTGTGACAATTTCCTTCCAGCCGCTCTGGAAAAAACTTCACTGATGAGGATAAAAATAAAATAAAATAAAATAAAATAAATCTGCAGCGCGAGTTGTTTAAATTGGCGGCAGACAGATTTGATCTGAGGGGGCAGGGCCTTGCTGAGAGGGTTTCCTCCTGACAGCCACTAACAGAGGCCAACACTCGCCAACTCATAGGTATGAAACTCTAAATTTGGCCCGCAGTGTCATGACATTTGGCCCACAAGGTCAATACAAAATCACTAAAAGAGCTGGTAGTCCGTTGGTACTATAAAGCACATGAAGCTCTTAAACTACAACTCCCAGAATGGTCTTCTGGTATTTTGGTCGTTTGCCATTTTTAGCCCCACTGTGTATTTGAGTTTGATGCCTCTGCGCTAACTGATTGGAGGTCTGGGAAGCAAGATTTTTTTTCCCTTGGAGGAAATAGAGATAATCACGCCTGTTGCGTCCGCAAAGTCACGGGGTCAGATGTGGGTGTGGTAAGTGGGCAATCAGGCGGCACCTGGGTCACTATGGCCAGTAAATAAAAGCGGAAGCGAACCAGGTGCCGGGTGTTTGTCACATCGCCGTACTCAGGAGAGTAACGCGCCATCGGTCAAGGTGCTAGGCGTCCGTTTTCAATTGTTTGTCAGTATATCCTGATTTGTGATCAAAACGTTTCGTGTTTGTCGCCTTAAAAGCCGAAGTAGGCTCATGCACTTTTACCGCGCTGTTGTTATTGTTTGACGCTCTGTGTTGCACCGTATCCAGCTGGGACGCGCGCTGACAGCACAACGCGCGGGCGCTTCCTATAATAATAATAATAATAATAATAATAATAATAATAATAATAATAATAATAATAATAATAATAATAATCCAACAATTTAATGAGCTGTAATTTGTCTCATTGATCATTTATTGTGCGTGATTTTCGAGTTGCACATGAGTTATACAATTTTATTAAGAATTATTTTGAATGCAATTGAATATATGTTAAATTGAAGCTCATGTTTTCTACTGTTAAAAAGAAAAAAAAAGAGAACCAAAAGAAAAGGAATTTCAAATAAAACGGCTGAGTTAAACCATTGTGTGCTCTCCTTGACTCCCCGTTCGGTGGGAAAAAGGAGGGAACCGTACGTCTCAAACTAACCCTAACCCTCATTTGATTGGTCACTGCAAAGTCTCTCACTTCTACTTCGAGTGCGCCACCTTTGGTGGCTGAAGGACAATCATATTGATTATCTGTGCTATCCACGCTTCAGGCAACAGTTTAATGAAAACAATATGTTGTGTCTGTGGACAACATAAAGCACAGCTCAAGACCCATTTCTCCACTCTTGTTTTTAAATTTCAGTGCTGTTATTAATGTCCACACTGTCTTGAAAGTGTTTCGTTCTGAGAGTGAAGTTTTACATGTTTTTATTGTTTGATGTTTTTACTTTTCATTTCTTCTTTGTCAGTCATTTGTACTCTTTCCTGTTACACTCTGTAAAGCACTTTGAGCTGCATTTCATGGGATGGAAGATGCTATAGTTGTATTATATATATCCCGAGATTTCTTAGGATACATATATAGTCTTTTACATGTGTAACCCAAACTTCCAAAAGCGGTCTTTCAAACTTTCCGCTTCCTGGCTGCTTGCAGCGTTGACAACCTGCCATTATGACAAAGTTGGCAAAACTCCCCAAGTTCATTGCTTGTGTAAGCAGGTGTTAATTGTCATTCTAAATGATGTACTATAAATTACCACACAGGCGACTAATTTTGCCTCGGTGACCAATGGTGGCACATGGAGCTCTCAATGGGAAAACCAGCAAGATGACCCAAAAAAAGAAGAGACGTTGCAGGGGCCACTCAAAAGAGTTCGGCCTCCGTCTGAAGGAAGCGTTCTTCGAGGACCCAGCCTAGAAGGACGGACCAAACCCCGCCTCCCCGGTAACCACTCGGGACGGTCTAGCCTTCGGCATATTTCCTCGTTTCGTCACCGCCGTTCCCTCCTGCTGGCCAACCCCGGAAGTGACGTTTTTATAGTATCAAGCTAACCATTGGTTCGCCATCTAATGATGCCGTTGGATGATCAAATAAGTAAAATCCTTTGTTAAAAACTGGATACTTTATGTGAAACTTCAATATTTAGATTTATAATGGGGGGCATAAATAACAGTTGTGACAGGTGTAGGAGGAGGAGGAGGAAGAGGAGAAGAAAAAGGAGGAGGAGGAGAAATAGGAGGAGGAGAAGAAAAAGAAGTAGGAGGATGAAAGAGGAGGAGGAGAAAGAAGAGAATGAAGGGGAAGAGGATGAAGAGAAGGAGGATGAAGAGGAGGAGGAAGGGGGCCGTCATTACACCATCCAGCCAACAGGCGGTGCCCCGGCACACAGTGGCCAGGAGAACCAATTGGGACAAGCTGCTGGATGAGGTCACGTAACATTGTGGACTGTGTCTGGCCGATGGGAGGAAGCCACAGGTGAGTTTTGAGGCCCCTCCCACTGACCTGGGGGAGAGGAGGTGGAGCCCGGTCAAGACCCCCCTCCCCCTCCTTCTGCCCCTCCTTGTCTTCCTCCCCCGTCCTATTCCAGGATGGAGAATGGAAGCTCTTCTCCTTCTTCTTCTACTAATCCTGCGAGCGGCGCCGGCTTTGCTCCAGTCATCATTTCCACACTGCGTTATGCTGATTCCCTAATATCTTTAGCTGTGTGTGGGGAGGAGGAGGGGGGATTAGCTGCCGCTGCCGCCGCTCAAACACGCCTGTCACGCCTCGAAAGATCCACTATGGCCTCCTGGAGAACATGAAGAGACCTTGGCCTGTTAACTAGAGTGCCACTGGACCCCCGCTTGGGTGGGCCCGGACAGGAAGTAGTCACGCCAGGGTCCGGCCCAGATAGACAGGAAAGAAAAAGACAGGAAGTCAGAGGATAGAGGTCAGAGATCTTCAGGCTTCCAATCAGCTGATTCTTCAAACTTCAAAAGACCAGGAAGACGTTCACAGGTTCTGTACTTGAGAATAATGACTGACACACACACACACACACACACACACACACACACACACACACACACACGCACTCACACAGTCTTCAATTAGCCAACCAGCGATGACAAAGTATTCTGAAGTCTGTGTGTGTGTACGTTTGTGTCTTGTTGGTTTGGTTCCTTTATGTAATATCCTGCTACCAAACCGCATTTTTGTTTAATGAAGAAAAGAAGACAAGGAAAATCTTATGAAGTTTTTGTGAAAAGAAGAACAAGGCATTTGTTACAGAGATCTGATGGAGAGATCTCTGGAGTCGAGTCCTGGCCGTCGCCGGAGTCGGACTGACTCCTTTCTCCCAAGAAAGTCCTTAAATGCAAAGACAAACAATCTGATTTCCGATTTGAATGTCTTCTCAAGTGTCGTCCAAATGGTCCATCCTTCCTTCCGCTGTGACCTGTTGAAACCATTCGCAGCAAGACAAGCCTCAGGTCACAAGTTCCCATCCCTGTGACTGGATGGGTCGCAAAGGCACTTCCTTCAGCTGTCCACTCTCTGGTCACCCCAGGTCACTGTTTATGAGACTTAATGAGTTACACAGTCTTTGCTCACAAGGTTTTCAACACACCCAAGACACTGGTCATTATCAGCAAATATACACCAAAGCAATACATATAGTAACATTCAATACATTTATACATTCAACTCAATATAATAATTCCAACATAGAAATGTAATGTTACAAATATAATAGCTCAATATGCTATGATGCAGGATGTTAAATATCTGACTCCGACAGTCTGTATTTGTGTGTTTTTTTATGTGTGTGTGTGTGTGTGTGCCTGCGTGTGTGTGTGTACGCGTCGGTCCACACACACACACACACACACACACACACACACACACACACACAGCGGCTGCTGCTGCCAAAACAAACAGCTGGTGACCTTTGATCTGCAGTGGTCAGCCTCCATCAGCGTCACCTTGACGACCAGAACATGTGGCAGCAGCGGCGAGTGAGACAGGTTGCTGGGCCGGCGGCCTCACCTGTCGCCAGGTATCAGGTGTGTCTGAAGACAGACAGACACACACACACAAGCTATGTTTACATGCACAAATTTCTCCAATCTGATCAAAACCTTGGTTGATCATAAATTCCAAATCCACTGCTTACATGGACACTAAATAAAATGATCCGATCATGACGTCCGTATACATGCATGTTAGGAACAGACCAGTTTTGCTTCCCTCCTGCCATGTTTTCTCCTTGTCGAAAAATGACCGGCTGCAGCAAAAGGCGGAAACGTGTCATGCTGACATTGCACACATGCGCAGTGGAGATAATTTTACCCCAACCAGGAAGACAGGATCCAAATGGATGTGTACATGGGCGCCATTCGGAATAATGATTGGCATAAACCACCTCTCTTTTTCGGAATGAAATTTCTTTCAGAATGGACCATATCGGATCAGAATCTTCCGATTCATGTGTTTACATGAAGCACTTTTAATGTGATTGGGCCTTCATTTCGATTATTTATGTCCTTTCTTATGTCCTGTTCTTGGAATTTGTGGACTGGTGGAGCCCAAGACTCCACTTTCTCCCGTCACATGGAACCACTTTGCCACCCCCAACGTCGGACGTCTCTGGTTCCCTCGCTGGGTCCTGGGATAGAAAGACTGTTTTCACTCTTTTTTTCTTCAGGTGAGCATCTCGGGAGGAAGGAAACTATTACCCTGGGGGGAGGGAGGAGAGTGGAAGGTGCGGTGGGCTCGGGGGAAGAGGGGTGGAGGACCGGGACCACAGAAACCCGAGACATTTGGAAAACTCTGGGAACCAGCCAAGAAAAACATCCGTCGGTCCAGTGCAGTGCAGACGGCCTCAGGGGGTGGAGCCAGCCGGAGAGAGACAGACCCTCTGCTGTCTGTCTGTCTGTCAGCTCCTTCCACCAACTGCTTTGGCCAACAGGGGGCGCCACATGCAGCTTTGGCTCTCTAGCAGTGGGCTGTGAGGCAGCCACTGTTTACTGTCCGTGTCTCTGCTTTCTCTGTGTGAAAGCATTTTTCTCTGCTGACAGAGTCCAGGTATATCCGGAGAGGAAGGTGGGGGTGGGGTTCCACCCTTTTGATCCAATCAGGAAGTAGAGTCCAGCATAATGAGCCTTGCATTGGTTTGGGAGGAACAACCATACAACAATATTTGTTTATTAATTTTTAAATGTAAATTTAAATTCAGTTGCAGTTTGTGCACGCCTGGAAGTAAAAACAAAACAAAACTGGATTTAACAAATTTTACCTGTAGATTTGTCTTAACCAAATGTCAAGAGATCACTACTATTAACAAAACAAAAACCACGAATAATTCTGTTTCCAGAAATGCACTTTTTTTCTTTTAATCAAATGGCGTGTGCATAAGAATGAGCACTGGACGCACATGGCTGATATAAAATTCAAAAATAAAGGCCTCTCTAGGAGTCCACAAACTCTTCTGCATAGGGATTCAAAAAGTACATGTATATCGTGAGGATTTTATTGATACCGATACTGGTACCGATGATTATCGGTATTTTTATCGATACTACTACATTTAATTTAGCATTTACAAAGAAAAAGATTCAAAAGTCCTTTAATTGAAGGGGGAGCACCAGCAACATCATTATACAACCCAATACACTATATACTTAGAGCCACATGTAAAAAGAACAGTCAATGTAAAGGCGCTTCTGTACCAAGCCGGTAGGAGGGTGCCTAACAGCACTTCTTTGGAAGGAGGGGTGCAACCTGGATTAAGGGCACTGATCATCTCCCTAACTATCATCACGGGAAAAAATACAAAATTAGATGTCTCATTGACAGGACATCTAACAGTGCTCACTGCTGCTCACACTGATATCAAATATGGACAAACTACTTACTAATGACCTAACTTAGATTGGTTTGGTGGATAGATCCTTTGCAACAAAGGTGGTAATGTCCCTGTGACATTCAGCAGTTTTGTGTGCAGACACCTTTTGTCTTTTGAGGAGTGTGAATGGGCTCTGTATCGGCAGAACTGTGGTGGAGGAGGCAGCGGCTACTGCTTGGTATTGGTTAACATTTTAGCATCAGCGCTAAAATGGATACGGTATCCTCTTAAGTTAATACCAACAAACTCACAAATTCATATTTTTTACCATGACTTGACAATGTGGAAGCATACAAAAGGTCGGAAACGACGCCGGGTCCAGGAGGGGGCACTGAGATGGGCTTGGCGTCGCCGTTGCTATTTATTTTAGCTGTTTCGCTGAGGCAGTCAAACACTCCGCACTCACTTACCTTCAAACTATGACTGCGCTGCAAGTGTTTCATTAGGTTGCTGGTGTTTCCCCCCTTGGATGCAACTATTGTCCGACAAATATTTCATTGAGCCGAAGAGTTATTCATTTTCATGACCCCACACCTCAGAGTTCTTAGGTCTGACGGCCGACTTTTTCGTTAGCGAGAGGCGCTACGTCAGCGTTGTCACCTGTCGACGGCGGCAGTGTCTTAGTTATGCAAGGGTAAAGTTGCAAAAAAGAAAAAAAATAATGGTATTGTTTGTCCAGAATGTTAACCTGGGGTCGATAATATACTAGCCCGGTGGCCTGGACGTACTTTAAGAACCGTCACAGCCACCAGAACGCTCCAACCACTGGCCCAGTGGGGCCAATAAAAAATAATGCCCTTAAAATTAAAAAAAAAAAAAAAGTGTTTTGCAATTACTTCTGTGAAATCGTCTCGATAACTACCGCTAACACGTTATGTGATCCCGATAAAAGACAGCCAGCGCTGTGCTCTCCATGGGACATAAATGTTACGTTATTGTTTGTGAGGCACAAAAGACTACTTGAGCTTGAATAAAGAACTTTTTACTCCATAATGATGGCAAGAGAAACCCAGTACAGCGTCTCGACATGGAGGGCTCATTTGCATAAACTTCCTGGGCATTTTGCGGGCACACATCTTATTCGTCTCATGCCCAGATATCCCATAACATGACATAAACATTAACCGTGTCATGTCGGGATAACATTACACCATGTCCTCCTTACTTTAACTAAAAAGACCTTTTAGCTGTACCTCTTTTCGAGTTTCCTGAAAATCTGTTAACACCCTGAAGATTCACAATAAACATTAACATTTTTTTCATTACCAAATGACATTTCTTCTGTCCATAACCGAAATACAATACACATCTACCCCTCTTCCAAAAAGAAAAACAGAAATCACCATCAGCATACTTTTTTTTTCTGTGTACCTTTAAACAACAAAAATCACCAGCATGGTTACTCATTTTTTTTCAAACTGCAAAATAAATCAGACTTTTCCTTTCAATAACAAAACAAATCAATTGACTTTTTTTTTCTTTCAATACACTTGAACACACATTTTTCTTTTTTTTTCTCTTTCTCACAGGTCTCGTCTCTGTCTGTTTCTTTTTTACTTCTCTGCCTGATCTTGTTCTCACAACACTAAGTGTGCTCAGAGATGGTTTTGGAGGAGACAGAGTCCCTGAGCTTGCAGATGGTGGAATTTCCCCCTGCTCGGGTTGGTTCTCATGCGAATCAGGCATAGCCACGAGATGTTGACGGTTCCTCCTCAGTGTCCCTTTCGGTCCACTCACCAGATAGGACCGTGGGCTGTCGTGGACAGAAGTCACAGTCCCTTGTGCCTTTACGTCAGTGATCCAAACCTGATCACCCGGTGACCGCTTTGCGAGAGCTCTAGCTCTGTGTCTCTCATCGAAACACTTAGCATCCATCAGTCTTTTCTCCCTCTCCTTGCGCAGGAGGGCTTGCAGGTCTGGTAGAGCTGGCTGTAACCTCGCAGGAAAGATAGGTAGGGTGGTGCGAAGACACCGCCCCATGAGCAATTGGGTTGTAGGGATCTTTGGCTTTTTTAAGCAAGTTCTTAACTGTTTGGACAGCACACTCCGCCTCGCTGTTAGCCTGTGGGTACTTAGGGCTGCTGGTCACGTGCACAAATCTAAAGTCAGCTGCAAACTGTTTCATCTTGTGTCCCTCGAACTCTCACCCATTGTCACTAAAAAGATTGAACGGAATTCCGTGACGCGAGAGCATCGATTTAAGGTGGACTATCATGTCTGCAGATCTGGTTGGGCTGAGCTGTGCGATTTCCATGTATCTGGAAAAATAATCCACCAGCAGCAAATAGGGTTGTCCTTTTAAGGTGAACAGATCCGCTCCTAGCTGTTGCCACGGTCCGTCAGGAAGTTTGGTTGGGAGCAGAGGTTCTCTTGGGTTAACCCTTTCTTTGATGTATTCTCTGCAGTTGAGCACTAGCTCACTCCAGTACAGCATGCGCCCTGGCATTGTGCTGCTTCTTTGTAGCCCCCCAGACAAGAATATCATCCATGTGACATACTACACCTTCGAGGCCAGCAGTGACTTCAGTCACCATCACGTTTTGAAAGTACTCTGGGGCCGAGGAGATACCGAAAAAAGTGGTAACGCCCGAATGGCATGATGAAAGTGGTGTAGAGAGCCGACTTTTTGGCCAGGGCAATCTGCCAGAATCCCATGTTCACATCCAGCTTGGTGAAATATTGTGCTCCTGCGAGCATGCCTAGCCTTTGCTCTACAGAGGGCAGGATGTATTTCTCACGGCATTTGGACTTCCTCCTTGTTCTTTTTCTGGGCTACCACCATACCTCAAAACCAGTCTGTTGGTTCTTCAATGCGGCTGATGACCCCAAGGCTTTCCATCCTGTCCAGTTCTTTTTTTACTTTGTCCATGAGCAGTAATGGAACTCGGTGTGGCACTTTAAGGGAGAATCGCTGTGCGTCAGGCTTAAGTTTGATTGTATAAGACTTCTGAACCAGCCCGAGTCCATCACAGAGTTTAGGATAAGTCTGCCTCACTGACTCTTGATTTATTGTGTCCACTCTGGCCACTAATTTGAGGCTCACTGAGGCTGGCCTGCTTAACAGCACCACCTGTAGGCCTCTCACAACAAAGATCTTCTCTATAATTTCCCTCTCCTTGTATGAGAGTGCTTCTGTGGCTGATCCCAGGACAGTTAATTTAGCACCATCTGGTCGTTAAAGTCGTTTGAGAGTTTTTTCTAGCTCCCCCTCTCTGTGCATTACTCTTTTTTACACTTGCTCAGAAATGGCTGTGACGTCTGCCTCGGTGTCTATTTTAAAGGACACTGTGCTGCCCCTTATGCCAATGTCAGCCATCCAGGGGTCCTCCCCAGAGGCCAACACACCTAAGAACCGTCCACATCCTCAGCAACTTCATTTACAGTTTTCCTGGATCTGCACACTTTCCCAAAATGACCACGTTTTCCACAGTTTTTCACATTCTGCGCTCTTGGCTGGGCACTGTGTCACTGGGTGAGATGGTGATTTTCCACATGCTTTATTTGCTTTAGCACAGGTTTATCGCGCTTCCAATTTTTGTACTGTCCCTGTGTCTGATCTTTGTTTTTGAATTTGTTCTACTTCCCCCTCTTAAAATGCATAGCATCCATCTCTGCTTTGTTAGCACTTAGATCTCTCAGATCAGTCTGCTGTCGCTTAATTTCCTCAGACTGTCTGTCTGTGATGGCCTTTGCTATGCTATCCAATTGCATTCTCTCTGACAGAGATGCATCTCTAATCCCCACTACTAGTCTGTCTCTCAGGAGATCGTCATGCAGTTCGCCATACTCACAGTTCTCTGCCAGTGCAAAAAGTGCTGTGATGAAAATGTCCACTGACTATGAAGGCTGCGGTACTCTCTTGTTGAATTTGACCAGTTCAGAGATGACGTTTCTCTTTGGGATAAAAAAAACCTGTCACATCCATTTTTGACTGCGTTGTACCGCTGCCACTGCTCGGGTGTCAGATCCAGCCCTCGTAGCACGTCGTCAGCCTCGTCCCTCATGCAATATACAAGTGTATTAACTTGATTCGCCTCCGAGGAAGAGTTCAGGTTGCTTGCCAGTCTACTTGAGCTTGAATAAAGAACCTTTACTCCATAATGATGGCAGGAGATACCCTGTACAGCGGGCTCATTTGCATAAACTTCCTGGGCATATTGCAGGCACACATCTTATTCGTCTCATGCCCAGACATCCCATAACATGACATAAACAATAACTTTCTCATGTCAGAATAACATTACACCACAGTAAACACATCTTGATCTCTCCTTGCCCGGCTTCATCTGAACGCCGAAACCAATAATTTTTGAAACTCTGACGTCACAGCTCTAAACCCCACCCCCTGCCTTGCAATCTGAACTCCGGTGAGGTGCAGTCGACCACTCACAACAGCGTTGGGCAACGGACCTGTTACTGATCAGCCTGCAGTCTTCTCATTAAACCTCCACCACAACAAACTGCAAACAGTAGTGAACAATAACAAATGGTGCTCATGGATCAATCGTGGATTGTGTGCCAAGTGAAAATAAACACAACATAAGCAATTTACAAACCTTCTGTTTTACTTTTTATCGATTTTCTTTTGGGTTGGCGGACTGGAATATTGAGGCAGGAAACCTAAATGACAAAAAAGTTAGCAAACTTTTACTGGCACTACTCCCAGTTTACCTTAACATGGACCTTTTAGGGCTTTATGTTCTAAAATAGCTCGAAGCAGAAGTTCAACTCTGTCGTTTATCCACACCGTTTTTGATTCAGCCATCTTTCTTTCTATTCTCAGTGGTGCTCATGTTGCCGGTACAAAAAAATACTGGTACACGCCGTATACATACCTACTAACAAGTAACTTTTTTCAAGAAAATATTCAATTTTGATATCAAGATTTCAAAAGACTGTGACTTGAAATTGGTTAGAGATACAGCCATACTGTAATTGAGGAAAAATCTTCAGTGTGACCCAAACTTTGTGAAAGGAGTAAATGTTTTTTTTGTTTTGTTTTTTTGTTTGTATTATGTCAGATGTCAGGGGTCTGTATGTCAGATCCCTGTCTCCACAATACCCCACAGGCTCATCAAAATGTTTGATCCACTTTTGATGATTTTCCACATATCTCATATAGACCCAGCCATCATCACTGTAATTTACAGGGTGACCGCGAACATCCCTGCTGCCTCCACCAGCACTGGCTGGGCGTGTCCTCCCACAGCTTTTACCACGTTGATCACTAACCCACTGCGCCCTCCGTCACCATTAGCGGTGTTTTGAGCACTTCTGCTTCCCCCACCACGTCCCCTCATCCTCATTCGCCGATTACTCCCTTTACACCCCGGCCACGATGAGGCGAAGCATGCGCTGCTTGGTGACTGTCGTGGCGCATCGACTCGCTGCCGCTGCGTAAAGACACACCGGCAGACTTGCTCTCAGCGGACAACTGAACATCATCGTCAGAGGGTGAATATTCCTCTTCGGAATCTGAGTCAGACATTACTTGAAAAAGTACTTCATCAAAGGACAAACCTCTCTGCATTGTATTCTCAGTAAAATTCGCTGTCTTTCTCTCTCTCTCTGCTCCTACTACAACCACTTCCTCGTCTCCTCGACTGAGACGGGCTTTCTCTCTATTTATACTCCAAAGTCTCAATATAAACACCCCAAAAAATGCAGCTCAGATTGAAGCCACAGATATCTGCCATCTCCTGGGGTAAAGTGGTAACTACTTTCAGCACCATATTTACAGCTATGGCCTGTTTAATTCAGCAATGACGCTTGTCGCACTTTTGCGACCAAGGCGCCTAAAGGGTTAACAAGCATACAGGGCTAACATCAGTAACCAACACCATCATGTCCACAAATCAGTAGTGAAGTTTATGTCGTTATTTCCATCGATCAGTGTATGCAAGAGTGTGGCGATCGCGTCCTTCCTCAGCGATGATAAAGGGCTGGTTGTCCAGGCCATCATTTCCATGATGAAATCACAGATCGTTTAAGCCCAAGGGTCGTGTCTGGTTGTTGCTGTAACTTGTTGCATTTATCAAACGCTGCCACAGCTTCATTAGCAGTGCAAGAGTCTTCGTAGGCTTTTAAAACATCTTCGTGCCGATTCTGGTTTTTGAGGTCGCTAATAAGGTTTGTGGTGTTGAAACCCGACATTTTTTCCTGCCTTGTGAAATCGTTTGCCGAGCATTTATTGCAAATAGCATGCAAAATGTCTTCTTCAGACACAGAAAAGGAGTCCAATACAATTGATGACATATTTGCACACATGCAGGGGAGGTTTATGTCAGGCCGTTTGTGGCACAGGTAGGACGTCACTGGAGAAAGGGAGTGCTTGATTTGCTCACCCTAACCCAGCTACAGCACAGCACTGGCAATCTATGCAATATTAACTGGCGCTTTTATATCGGAGCTATTTTTAAAATTATCGATTTATTGGTATGGCATCATAATTCCTGATATTGGCCTGATATTTATCGTGCACTCTTTGTCTTAACAATTAATCAAACAGGCCGCCATTTGGCCTGTTTGGCCCAAAGTGACTGGTTTCCCTCATGATGGTAGCGTCCCCGTGGTGGGCGGAGCCAGGCCCAGGTCTCTGCTGAGCACCAGCAAATGAGGAGGGGTGTGTGAGTGGGGGGAGCGGAGCTCAGCCCTAAGAGGATTGGTGGAGAGGAGCAGCGAGCACGTCCTCACACCTGCAGATAGCGGCGGTGGCGGTGAGGGACTGGAAGCCTCGAGGATCCAGACGCCGTCAGTTGTCTCACTTATCTAGCAAAGCTCTGCTCTGCAGCCCCCCCTCCTGGTGTGGGGGAGTGAGATACGGCACCCGGAGTGCTCTCCCGTCTTTACCTCTCTCTCTCTCTCTCCCTGCTCATCTTTATCTCTGGCTCGCTCCCTACGGATTAATCCCAGCAGCCACTCAGCACGCAGCGAATCGTCATGCTAATGAGCCGCTCTTCCTCCTCCACCTCTTCTTCTTCCTTGTCTTCCTCCTCTTTCTCTTGTTCGTCCTCTTCCTCCTCTTCTTCTTCTTTTTCCTCCTCCTTTCTCTTCTTCCTCCTTCTCTCACTGGCAGCAGCATGTTATGCAATCCAGTTAGCATCCAGACTGTTTCCACCCAGTGGGTCCAGTTGACAGGATGTTCATCAGACCAACAGGGGGCATGCAGAGCATCTTACAGACAAAGGTTTTTCTGCTCATTGTAGCCAGTGCGCAGGTCACGCTACAGAAGACAGGTTCAGCTCGTAGAATGGTTCAATAAATATACACCAATAACACAATACACACAGTGAAAAGAAAACCCCAATATTTACAGTCTGCAGATGTAACAGATGTAAGGTGCACTCAACATTTCCGATGAACATACATACTTTGAAATCAAAACAAAACACAGTCCCAGCTTTGCTGATATGGCAATAGCTTCCCCCCACCCCCCACACACACAAACACTACATTTAGTGACACAGAGGCACAGAGTCCATAGAGCTCAAATGTCCAAGTTAATACTCACCATTGGCTGGAAACATGTGTATGTGCGAGTGCGAGTGTGTGTATGTGTAAAACAGAAGGTGAGGGGCAGGGAAAGAGGGCTGCCAGAGTCTCCTACCAAATCAGGAGAGGCACTTTAACTGGGACACTGGGATTGCTTGGCTCGCTCCAGCCAGTGTTTTAGCTTGCCACTTGATGTAGCCAGTACGCAGGTCACGCTACAGAAGACAGTTTGCGTTTTCCTCTGAGACACACATTCCTCACAAGCACTCGATCACCCACTTCCAATGCTGCCAGTGTAACTCTGTGGTCGAAACGTTTTGTTTTGGCTGATTTGAGAGTGTTCTCTGAGGCTACTTTGAAACTTTCCTATAGGCGTGATTTCAACCTTTGAACATACTGTGAATGACTCTCATGCTTTTCTGCCTGCAGTGGTAGGCCAAAAGCCAGGTCAACGGGCAGACGGAGCGCTTGAGTGACGTCGTTCTTGATACAATTATAGGCATGAAGTGGTTTCACACAGTCCTTCCATTGTGATTTTTGTTTTTCTTCAAACGTACCAAGCATGTTCAAAAGCGTCCTGTTAAATTGCTCCACAGGGTTGCCTCTGGGATGATACGGTGTGGTTAGACTCTTCTGGATTCCTGCAACTTCGCACAGCTCCTTGATAAGTTTGGACTTGTAATCTGTTCCCTGATCGGTGTGGATACGCTTGAGGAGGCCATAATAGACAATAAAATTGTCCCATAAACACTTTGCAACAGTCATTGTCTTCTGGTTCGGCGTTGGAAGGGCCACCGCAAACTTGGTAAAGTTATCTGTTAGAACAACAATGTCTCTAGTACAACTTGTGTAAGGCTCGAGGCTCAAGAAAACCATGCAGAGTAACTCAAGGTGACGTGAGGTGGTGATATTGACAAGTGGTGCGCTTCGTGGGTGTCAGGAGACACTCTCGCTCTCGTGTGATGCTGCGAGATTTGTCGGCGCAATCCAAAATGGCGACACCCAGTCATTAGTAAATCAAACTTTTTGGATTATTATTTTCTGAATTACATAAATTTAAAAGAAACAAAAAACGATACCTGCTAAGAAGCCTGGAGGCCGAGGAGAGCTTAGCCAATCTTGAAAAATATTTAGACGTCACCTTTAATCGAAGAGTTATGGTGAAGACGAGTAAGACACCAACGCCAATGTCGTCTTCCAAGCGAAGCTGTCCCGAAGACTCTCCTGGAGCAAATTCACCGCCCGGTAATTCTTCGATCGACATATTAGTGGACCTCAGTTAAATCTCTCACTGAGGGAATGAGCCAACTCTCTAAAGACAATAAATATTTAAAGTAAACAGGAGGGAAGAAACCTGACAGCCGCCGGCTGAGACCCATCGTGGTAAAATTCGAAAATTTCAAGCAAAAAGTGCTGGTAAAGAGCCGAGGCCGGGAACTTCGCGGAACCGACTTTGGAGTTAACGATCAATTCCCAAAGGAGATTCTGGATTGACGAAGAGTCTTCTTTCCGATGTGGAAAAGGTTCCTTGACGAAAGCTCTAGAGCGGTTGTTGCAGTGGACAAACTGTTTGTCAACGGTCAGCTATATCATGATCACGAGTCAACTCCGTGGTTGTACTAACCCTCCTCTCCACTGGCTTACAAGACAACAGGTAATATCGTATTAACGCAGCTTATGCCTATATAGCTGTCAATCATAAACACGCAAGTGCCATTTCATCTTAATTATGACTTTACTGCATCGAACTGATTCTCCCCCCTTAACATCCCTCCCCTCAAGCTGCACTCATGTCTTTTCCTCTCTTCTTTTCTCTCTGGTAACAATGTTCACCGTGACAGATCGCAGCTATGTTTGTTTACAGATGCAGTTGTACGCGCTCACACAACACACGCCCGCACGCACACACACACACATACACACCACTCTAGGTTTATACAGCAAACATGTCCTCACTTAAGTTTGTCAAAGGCACCAGGGATAAAAAAAATTATAAAATTCTTAACCATTTCAAGTTTCTTGAAGCTGACATTACCTTACTCAAATTCCAAATGCAAAGATTACGCCGAGAGAATTTTGAATGCAATAATAACTCTAGTAAATTTTTAGCGAACCAACTAAAGTCAAACAGAGAAAGAGCAACAATCTCCTCCATCAAAAACCTGGATGGCAAACTAACCCATGATCCAGAAGAAATTAACCAATGCTTCAGAGATTTCTACAAACAATTATATTCCTCCGATAATAACCCTTCAGAAGCCTCTATAGATAGTTTTCTTAATAGTATTGTGCTACCTAAATTGAATCAGGAAAAGGCTACTACAATGGACGCAGATCTCACTCAGGCAGAGTTTGAAGAAGCCTTGGCACAAATGCCAGTAAATAAAGCCCCAGGACCTGATGGCTTCCCAGTAGAATTTTATAAGGCACTTTGGCTAACTATTGGTCCTACCTATTATAGAATGGCTAGAGAGATCCTACACACTGGACTTCTTTCTTTAAACATGAATTCTGATTTAGCCTTGTGCTCAAGCCTGACAAAGACCCGTTGCTTCCGACTAGCTACCGATCAATATCGTTAATCAATACTGATCTTAAAATTATTTGTAAAGCAATAGCTAGACGACTAGAAAAAAATCCTCCATATATAATCCATCCTGACCAAACAGGTTTTATTAAAGGTAGAGACTCAAGTTCCAATGTACGTAGAGTTATCAATCTGATAGATTACACTAACGCCAACAATCTACAAACAACAATTGTTTCGCTAGATGCAGAAAAAGCATTTGACAGGGTCAATTGGAGTTTCTTATTCGCAACGCTACAAAAATTTGGTTTCGGAAATTTGTTTATATCCTGGATACGAACACTATATAGCTCTCCGTGCGCCTCAGTTAGAACTAATAGCCAGATCTCTCAAAGGTTTAATCTGCAACGAGGCACCAGACAGGGCTGCCCTCTCTCCCCTTCACTATTTGCAATCTTCATTGAACCTCTGGCAGCTGCAATTCGGCAAAATGAGAACATCAAAGGAGTCCAAATTTCAACATCTGACCATAAAATAAGCCTATATGCCGATGACGTATTATTATTTCTTTGAAATACACAATCCTCACTTTCTGAAGTTATCACCCTTATTGACAATTTCTCTTGTATTTCAGAGTATTCAGTAAATTCGGCAAAATCCACACTTCTTCCGCTTAATTGTAAATTTAAACAAACCTCTTGAGCACCACTGCAAGCTGGTAACATCCAGGCCCGGACTGGCCATAGGGAGAAGTGGGAATTTTCCCGAAGCGCCATTCTATGATTGGCCTGGCTGTGGCGCTCTCTCTCTCTCTCTCTTTTTTTTTTGACAGGCTGCCTGTGCGCTGGTGTCGTGGCTATCTGGCGTTTTTCTTTTTTCTAAGACCGAGAGGCAGGCCAGGCCAATCAGAGGCCACTCAGGCCACTCAGGCGAGAAGGGCAAGACGATCGGTTTGTTTCGATTAACACAACAGTCCATATCAACCACACAGACGGAGGAGGGAGGGAGGGGTTTGTCTGGTACCTGCCGCTACGCTGTGTGTGTAGCGAGCGGACCAAGAGAGGAGACGACAGACGAGGCTTTGTCTGTAATGATGCACTCCCAACCAGCTAAAAAAAAAGAGGAAAGGCGGCGCCAAGAGAGAAAGAGATAGAAAAAGAAAGACACTGGAGGATGATTCGGCCAAATGCCGAAAACTCACAAGCTAATTAAGGTTTGCATATGTAGTGTGCATACAGTATGTGCCACTGCCATGTGTAATAAGGCTGTCCCTCTGTAGATTCATTGTTAGGTTGGTTTCTAGTTGGCTTTGCTAGCTAAAGAGTCATTTCTTATGCTTTCTTCCATGCACGTTCTGGTTTACTGAGTTTTCCCACTGGGATTAATAAACTTCGTGACTGGCCATTGCAAAAGTCCATCCATCCATTTTCCATACCCGCTTAGTCCCGAGGTCAGGGTCACGGGGGTCTGCTGGAGCCTATCCCAGCTGTCATAGGGCGAAGGCAGGGGACACCCTGGACAAGTCGCCAGTTCATCGCAGGGCCACGTAGAAACAGACAACCATTCACACTCACATGCACACCTACGGACAATTTAGAGTGTTCAATTGACCTCACATGCATGTTTTTGGAGTGTGGGAGGAAGCCAGAGAACCCGGAGAGAACCCACGCAGACACGGGGAGAACATGCAAACTCCACACAGAAAGGTCCCAGGTCCAGGCCCCGGAATCGAACCCACGACCTTCTTGCTGTGAGGCGGCAGCACTAACCACTGCGCCACCGTGTCGCCCCCATTGCAAAAGTCAATATTGAAATTTACATTTCTATGTTTCCTATGCAAAGGTGGAGATATTACCAGTTCTGGTGCTTCAGGCGTTCAGCCTAGTTCTAGCTCAGCCTCAGCGCAACTGACAGGTAAAGAACAGACAGTCATCTACCATAGTACAGTCTGTGTCAGTGGTTTAGGATTAAATAGGCTATGACTATGAAACATTTGAAAAAAACAACAATATATATTTGACAATATCATTCTTTTATGAAATGGTATTGATGAAATTTGTTATTGCCAATAATATAATGATGATGCTGGTTGTTCTTACTGTTCCAGCAGATGCATGTCCAGGGAGCAGTGCTAGGGAAAGGCCAACTGAGGAGACAGTAAGACACTCAGGCTCAGAGAGACCATTTGATTATTTTGCACACCCTCACTCTGGAGATTTTGATTTATTTTTCCGGTATCACCCGCAACTAAATCCCCCCCCAAAAAAGCCATTCCCAAAGTGTTTTACACTAAGGATGGGACAAATAGACAATGGCTAACTTGTTGTGAGGCATCACATTCATTGTATTGTTCAGTGTGTCTTATGTTTGCGAAGCCATCAGATAACACTTTTGTGAAAGGCGGCATGCAGCCTTGGAAGCATG
The DNA here is from genome assembly GCF_046127955.1 of Nelusetta ayraudi. Lineage (NCBI taxonomy): Eukaryota > Metazoa > Chordata > Actinopteri > Tetraodontiformes > Monacanthidae > Nelusetta > Nelusetta ayraudi. Next base: position 549,788 of record NW_027466054.1, on the reverse strand, counting down.
TTCACCAAAGAATTGAAGAACATTAAAAAAGCAAGTCCACATATGGTGTTATGCACACGTGCTTAACCTTCTGTTGACAGACACTACAGAAATCGTTGTGGAAAGTGCATCACTGTTCTCATTTTTGAACTATGTAGCAGTTTTCATTCGGGAGTCATACAAATGAATGCACCTGTGGGAGAAAGTCAGTGAAGACAGGAGAAATAGACGGCTTGCTCCAATAGGTGAAACTCGTTGGTTGGCAAAAGATCAAGCCTCGAGCAAAGTTTTTGGCTTATTTGGAAAGGCTGAACATGCACTTTTCACTGGCCTGGTCATCAAAGATGAAGTCTGGTATTGTGGGCTAAGTTTAGCTACATCCTTGAGAATCCTTTTGTTTTCCATCACCTTCTCAAGTCTGCAGAAAGCCGGAGTTTCTACAAAGGATAAAAATCATAATTCAAAATTCTATACGTAACATTTTTTAATGACAACAATTACATTTAATTCCCAAAAGTTTCACAATGTGAGGTAGTCTTTGTATACATATAATAGCCCTAACAGTAACTGCTGAAAGCCATTTCTTTTTGTCCCGTGTCTGGCGTGACTCGTGCAGGCAAGCTGGAAAAAGCGGGTCGTCATGTTCATGAATGTCCTGTACATGAATGTCCTGTACATGATTAAGGATCAAGGTCCACTTTGCCACTCTCTCAGGCCCAGTAGTGGATGTAGCTGCTGTCCAGCAGATGTGATGGTTTATGCTTTTCATCCACTTCTGCAGCTTCTCACAATCTTTCATCTTACTGATCTTCTCGAGTTTCTTTGAAATTCCTACATGCATGAGAAACACATTTGTTGTAATGAAATAAGCCAGGTGCAACAATTGTGGATGTGGATGAAAATGAAATCCAGTAGACATACCTTTTGCGATGTGCCAGACATCGTAGTAGTGTGTGACATTGTTCTCCCTGAGAAACTTCTGAATTTGTGGATGTCAGTCTGTGACTATACAGTCCACAGTCACACCACGTGCATCCAACAATGCCAGACTCCTCTTCAGTCCCTCTTTTTCCATATGGTAGCTACCACCAACCTCATTGCTCTGTACCCCAGCAAGCAGACCCCAAAAATATTTATTTTTAGAAAATGTGTAATGATTTAGTGTCCTTAAAAAAAGGAAAGTTAAATAACTTGATATTATTATTCTCAATTACATTTTCCTGCCGCTCAAAAACAAACACCTACATAAAATTTTGTTATTCAGTGAAATATTAAAACCTGGAGAGTCAGCCCTCATGTCTCCACCAACTCCACTGACTTTTTCCTTCTGGCTGAGTTGGTGCAGTAACTCATTCTGCTGTGTTTGCCAGTGGTGAATAACTGCAGGCTCAATAAAGGATCTGGCATGCCGACGAAAAGTGTCATAATGGAAGAGTTGAAGGTGCATTGATTTGAAGACCTAATGTTGGGGAGGAAAGTGTTTGAGAAAAAGCATTGTCAGCTACTGGATCATATGTAACATCGTAGTCAAAGCTATATAGACAGAGACAAAAAAAATAACTTTTCATCATTTACCCGTTTAATTTTGAAGGAGGAGGCTCCACTCAAATATACAGCTGCAGATAGGTGGAGGTTCCCAGCTGGAGTGCTTCCTATGACAGGCTGGCTATTCCACTGTTTGTGATACTCGCAATGTGGGCACTGCTGTTCAACAGATAGGAAAGTCCCCACATTCCTGGTCTTCAAATCACATGCCCGTGTGCAAACAGGACACCCAACAAATAACTCCACGAGGTTGCTCTCATAAACAATGTATTTCTTTATCTGGTGGGTGGGAGTGGATCCGTCATTTTCCCACGTAGTGACCTGCAGTATCAGGATACTCTGTGCGGATTCGAAGGACCACAAAAGCTGGGATGACGACCCTGATTCTGCGTCCCAGCAAGCCCCAACACCAGCTCACGAAAGATCGATATGCAAGGTACCTGTACTACAAGACATTGGACAAGATAGATTTTCTTTTATGTGTAGTTGTAAATAGTTTTCTTGTATGTTGTTTCCTCAGTTGATGTGACGGTCTAAGGATACTGTGTTGCAATTATCACATTTATAACTTATCTGTAAATAATTCAATGGCAATAAATGTTTGAGTGTGTATACTGAAATGACTCCGGTCAATTATTAGGTTACATACACATTACTTGCATATGAAAAAAAACATTTGGTGTCTAAAAGTAGGCTGTCACCTTGATTTTGCAGACACACCCACCTCTCAGGTTAGCTTCAACTGCTGCGGCTAACCTACCACGAAGTTACTGAAATCCAATTGAGTTTGGTAATCACCAGGCCGAAAACGGAGGTTATTTCTTAGAACACGTTTCACACAGCTTTCTACTAACGTCCCCGTTTAGTTTACATTACATTTGCGTTTAAACGTAACGTTACTACAGAGACTATGTTGTAGCGTTAGTTTACAACAGTAACGTTGCCTTACGTTAGCTGCAATGCTAAAAACACATTGAAAGGATAGGAAGGAAGGAAGGCTAAACAGTAAATCAAAATAAAATGTTAAAAACCTCCATCTTCCACGTTTGAAGTCACGTCATGAACCGTTCGGACCGATCCATTCTTTAAGTTTAAGTGAAGTGAACAATTTCACTAACCTGAGGGGGCGGGGTCGAGTTCACTTCCGTGTCTTGGTGATGTCACTAAGTCACGGAAGTTCAATCTGCCCGATTGAAGCACACATTTTCGAAAGAAGGAAAACCTAAGGCCGGTCGAGGACGGACTTTTTTCATGCCAGGTGGGATCGTAGACAGGCTGGGGATGCATATTATTGATAGAAAACCGCACTAAAGTGCATTTTGCATAATATGGGACCTTTAAATGATTGACTCCTGGCCTGAAAAAGTGTCCCAGTCTGGCCCTGGTAGCATTTGATATTTGGGTATCAATTTCTCTCCCAAGTCAGATTTACCACAACTCAATTTCATCCCGCTCTTAAAGAAAATAGAAAACAACTAATTCGATGGAGAAACCTACCCATATCTCTTTTAGAAAAAGTCGCACCAGTGAAAATGATGGTTTTACCTAAGTTAAACTACCTTTTCTCGATGACTCCACATCAACCCCCCCTGCTCAGTGGTTTAAAACTCTAAATTCAAACATCACAATGTTTCTATGGAAAAACAACCCATCCCGAAACAGTCTGAAGACGCTTCATAAAGCAAAAGATGCTGGGGGACTAGAACTACCAAACCTTTATCACTATATTGCCAACAGAATAAAGTATATTCTTAAGTGGTTCAACCCTAGCCCACATGATATATCTTGGCATGTCATAGAACAAGCTGTTGTGTCGATATTCAGTTACTAGACTTGCCATTTATCAGCACACCAAAGCACCACAGTTGCATGAAAAACGTTAATTTAAGTCACTCTCTGACAGTTTGGATGGAATTCCTGAAAATCACAGGTTCTTCCCTTATCCTGTGCGATCGTATGCCCATCTGGAACAATCCTGATATACTAGAAAAAAAAAAGTACTAAACTTCACACATTGGGCAGATAAAGGTATAACTCACTTAAAGCACATAAGAGAGAATAATAATTTTAGACCATTTCAAGATCTTGTGACACAGTTTGGAATCAATAGTAGTTACTTAGAATACATGTGTGGCAAGGCACAGAGGGCCCAGACGGGCTTTGAACCCCAGACTCCCGGGTAATAGCCATGCGTGCTTAACCATTCAGCCAAAGTGATAACCCCTTGGCCAAGTAGCCAGGGCACATGATCAATTGGAGGCATAGTGACAGGACCGCCACTGTCACACATGCAAATTAAGTCCATAATTAAGGGAAGATTCAAACTTAAACTTGAACAAGCACACATGGAGGTCTCTCCGGCTATACAGTCGGTTCTTAAATTCTCACTTCCTAAACTACTCTCCAAGATATATAAAATCCTTACAAATACAGATTGCACTACATCTATCCCGATCGATAAGGGGGAAAGAGACCTGTCTCTCCAGCCTCACTCTAATTTCTGGAGGAAAATTTGCCTAAACAACTTTTTAATGATAAAAGAGCCTAACCTACAATTAATATAATTTAAAGTACTCCACAGGACCCACTACACTGGACAGCGGATGTTTCAGATGGGCATGACCGCCTCTCAGACCTGCTCACACTGCACAGCTAATGCTTCCTGCACGTCGTATGGCAATGCCCACCAGTAAATAAATTCTGGCACATGGTATGCAATGATCTTTCAGCACAGGTTGGTTACACCATCATGGCCACCCCTTCTTTCTGTTTCTTAGGGAACCTCTGTATATCACCTCAGATAAGGCAGAATCTCACATGCTGGGTTAGGGTTAGGGTTAGGGTTATCTATTGCCAAGAAAACAAATGGCTAGAATGCCACCTAGCCACAAAAATAATAAACAATAATAAAACCACTCAAGAGGTAGCTCCTGAAACGACCTATGTGGCTCACACTCTCAAGATCTACCTCTGAGAATAAAATCTGTCAGCCATCATAGACATTCAGAGACACTTCTGTCTGTCATTATGGCCAGACAGGACAAGGGGAAAAATAAATAAATAAATAAGTGCTGCACACATCCCCTTCTCCTCTTCCTTGTGTGCAAATTGAACTTGGGAAGAGACCTTTTATTTTGTCGTTCTAAGATGCTGCTTCATTCTCTGGAGCTTTGCAGCTTCTCGATCCTCTTCAGTTCTGACCAGCGAATGATGCAAATGATGGTGGGCTGGATTTTTTCTGTTTGAGCTGGAGTACGGGAATGAGGGTATTATCCCAGCAACCTCTACAAAATTGATCCAGCAGATGTTTTTTAATTTCACTTTTAGGGACTCCACCCCTCCTCACAGCAAGAGTCAGCACCACCTGCAGCCGCTGCAGGTAAGTAGATGGTTTTTCTCTTGCATCCTGAAAGGTATCCATGAATTTTGCATACAACTCCTCCCCATCTTGCACTGTACCGTACGCTGAGTCCAGACGCTTGATATACGTACATACATGCTGATAGGTCAGAACAATGTCTGCAGCAGGAGGCAGTAAAGCTGTCAAGAATGAGACGTGACTGCTGAATTTCAGAGATGTCTGGGTCCTTCGTGATCAGGTCAGCAACAGAGCGCCAAGTGTCGTAGTCACACACAGTTCCAACCCCACAACATGTGGTTGGTACTCGTCCAGAGAAAACACAAAGTCGGTGGGATCAACGTGTGTGCAGAACAGTTTTATTTCACTTTTTTTGTTTTAATAAACACACATTCATACACTCAAGGAAAAACAACAACAACAAAAAAAACAAACAACCCTTTTACCCCCCTCCCTACCTCAACAAGATCTGCAGTAAATGAAATTGGCTCAAAAATATGAACTTGCTATACAAAACGCTGTACTCTCATAACTTGATGCCTTTGGACCTGCTCAAGAATAAATGGCAGACAGATTTAAATGAATCAACCACAGACAGTATTTGGGGGAAAATAATACAGGGAATCTTTTCATCTTCCATTTGTCTTCGACATACTGTCATTCAGTTTAAGATTGTACACCGACTGCACTGGTCTAAAGTTAGACTTGCCAAGATCAAACCTGATTTAGATCCCAATTGTGATCGATGCCGAAGAGACCCAGCCACTCTCTTACATATGTTTTGGACGTGTCCAAAGCTTTGGACCTTCTGGCAATCCATTTTCGGTACCTTTTCTAAGATTTTCGGAAAGGAAATAATGCCATCTCCATTGATTGCATTCTTTGGTGTAGCTAAAACAGACTCCAAACTGGGATCAAAAGAAAATACTGTACTGGCTTTCTGTTCTCTATTAGCTAGGAGATTGATATTATTAAAATGGAAAGACTCAACACCTCCAACACACAGTCACTGGATTAGGGAAGTCATGTATCATATCAAATTGGAGAAGATCAGATACACAATCAGGGGATCTACTAGAAAATGTTATAATATCTGGCAGCCTTTTTTACAATTTGTTGAGGATATGGAGGCAGATAACATGGTATTGTAATCGTCAGCTGTTACCTGCTGTTATCCCTTTACCATTTTTATTTTTCATTTGTCATATTTGGCTCTGTACTTATGTATCCTGTCTGGTATAGGGTTGGGGTGGGGGTGTCACACTGCGGTGAGGTTGCGTCTTGTCTTGGTGTTGTCTCGTCATTTCCTGTTTTATTTTGACACCTTTACTAACCTTCCTCTCGTTTCAGATCACTTCCCCCTCCTCATGTGCCACCTGTGCGTCTGACCCAATTAGCCATTGTCTCCACCTGTGCCTCATCACCTCATGTGTTTAAATAGTCTGTGTCTCGAGTGTCTTGTGTTGTCACGTCTAGCTCCCCGCCACAGCCCAAGAAAAACTCACAGTAAGTCGGTTCAGCCTCGAAGACGAGTGATTTTTTGTTCTTAGTCAAAGTTTAGTCAATTGTTTCTGAGATTCTGTTATTTAGCCCCTCTTAGAGAGTGATTGTTTTTGTTTCTACTTTATGAGCCCTTTTGCGTTCCTCCCAGTGAGCGCTTTTGGTTTCGATCTGTTTTAGTCTAGGTTTATCCTTTAGTTATATGTAGCCTGCCCCGTTTTCCTCCTTTTGGAGTGATTTTTACTTTATCCCTTGTGTTTCCTCAGCCCTTTATCCCTTGAGCAACTTATATCTTGCCCTTTTGTTTCATAGATTAGGTACTCTAGGAGTTTCACAGCCTGGTTATTTTGATCACTTGGTTTAGAGGTGTATCGCGTGTTGGGTTCAATAAATATCTTTGCCTCTCACTACCCTCTGCGTCTGAGTCCTGCCTTGAGTCCCAGCCTGACAGGGGGGGATGGATGGAAGAAACTTACTGTTCTGTTTCTATTTCTGTTTCACTGAATTCATGTTGAACTGTAAATGATAAAACCAAAATAAAAAGACCTTGATCAAAAAAAATAAATGAACTTGTAAAACAGATCTATATTAGATATATACATTTTGGCCCGAAGACACGCCTTCCATTGTACTTATGTTTGACTGAAGATCATTCTCCCATGCTGACAGATGAAAGAGAGAATGTTTTCCTTAAAACCTGCCAGCAGTACACTATAAAGCATGGATATTTCACCTCTGCCCTGTAGATGATTTACCAGGAGCTGTTCAATAGTAGATAATGATGGTTCTGATGTAGTTTTAGTTGGTGAGTATATAAAGCTTCTTAATTGAAGATACTTAAAGTGATGTTTCCCGGGTAGGTTGAATTCATCTTTTAATTGTGTAAAAACAAAACAATATCATCAGGAAAAAGGGACAAATGGTGTTCCGTGTTGCTGGTAATTATGCCCGTAATGTCAGGTGTTTGGTGGATCGCCATGGCTAAAGGTTCAACAGCCAATAATAACAAAGGGCTCATCGGACAACCTTGGCGTGTAGATATACTGAGATTGAAGGGCTTTGAAATTTGATTGGTGGTTGCAATTTCTGCTACTGGGTCAGTGTATAATAATTGGATCCTTTTAAGATATTTCTCCCCAAAACCAAATCTTTTAGAGATATCAAACAGCTCCATTCGATCCTGTCAAAAGCTTTTCTAATGACAGGATTGCGTGGTCTTTGGCATTTTGTTTGGCATATAGAACATTTAGAAGCCTACGTGTATTGTGAAAGGCTTGCCTGCTAAGTACAAATCTGGTCATTGGTGATCAGGTTGGACATTAATGGCTCTATCGACCTGGCCAGAGCTTTACATAGTATCTTGGTATCACAGGACATTAAAGATATAGAGCGATACAATGTTCTGTCTAAGAGACATTTGCCGGGTTTTAAAAGGAGGGAAATTACGGCAGCTCTCAAAAATGGGGGCAAAATTCCTTTTTCATATGATTCATTAAACACCTCCCAAAGGTGAGGTAACAGTTTTCCAGTAAATGTTCTATATAATTCTATGGACAGGCCATCAGGCTCAGGTGCTTTCCCACTGCTCAAGTCTTTCATTGCTTAAGATAATTCTTCGTGGTCATCACTCATGAGGAGTGATGACCAGGTGAGCAGGACAGAGAAGCCTATAGCGGATATTGAGGGCGCGGAGCCTCGCCTTCACGTCGTCAAATAGACGCTGATGCTGTCATGTTCCAGCTGATAGGTTGGGGAAGAAGGTGACCCGCTGGTTATCGTAACGCACCTCCATCTGTCTTCTGGGTGCTCTAAGTGTATTTTCAGGGTCCTTATAGTTCAGAAACTTAATAACAATTGGCCTCGGCGCTTAGGACCGGCTCATGTTAATTTGGCCGACCCGGTGCGCCCACTCAATTACTCGGGTGGGGGTGGAAGTGTCGCCTAGTACCTTGGAGAGCCAATTTTCCAGAAAACTGCACGTCAGAGCCTTCGTTTTTTTCAGGGAGACCGACCAGTCTCAGATTACAGCACCTTTCCCTGTCTCTTGAATTTTATTGCCCAAAGTATCTGTTGTTTCTTCCATTTGTTTAAGATTTGCTTGAGAGCAGTGACATCTTCCTCTGTCTGTGATATTCTCTAATCCGTTTACCCTATTCTCCTTGAGTGAGACCGTAAATCTCCCCTGATGTTGTTAACAGCCTCCAGCATGTTGGCTGACAGTTTGCCGAAATCCTGCTTCATTCAGTATCTTGGTATTTCAAGGTCTGCTTGCCTCGTGGTTGCCATTAGCCTCATGGTTGTAGCTGCCTTCATTTGTGTTTTTACCTTCGGAGGTTGCTGTCCAGTTTTAGTCGTTTTTAGTGGCATATCTTCTTTAAAGTTTGTCCAGGCATTTAAGTGGGTTTAAGTTGACTTTTAGTCGTTTTTCAAGCAATTTTTCAGGTAATTCAGTGATGAGCCAAGTTCCTGAAGTCCTGTTAGTCACGCTCCATAACCGGAAGTCACTTTTGACAACATGCTTGACCACATACGTCTGGACTGATTGAGATCATTGGGGGCAATGCCCCCGATGAAGTTTGCCCCTCAGGTCTTATAGCGTCTGGGGGCATGGCAGTCATTGGTGGTGATGAGGCGGTGGTCATTTTGAATGGGTCTAGGGGCTGTCTGCTCTTAGCAGGATCGACTGGATGGAGCTCTGCAAAGGACTACCTGATTTGGGCCATCACCTCCTGCAGAACCTCAGCATAAACCTTAAAGACTTTTAGCCACTTTTTTAAGGTCAGCTAAATAGGTCTTAGTCTTGGAGCTGCCTATCCTTTGCAGAATGCATTTTTGATAGCGTTCTAAGAACTGCCCCACTTCCTCTTTGTCACCCTTACTAACCCCCTCTATTAGTACAGCATTTGGTATGTTGATGGAAAGCATATCAAAAACCTCCATTGTACTACTTGGTGAGGTGACTGTTGGTGAGCAAGAGAAAACACAAAACAAATTACTTTTGGCGAGCAAGAGAAAAAACAAAACAAATGAATGGTGGCGAGCAAGAAAACAAAAAAACAAAATGCATAAATGATTGCACCAAACCTCCTGGCTAGCTTGCCACTTGATGTAGCCAGTATGCAGGTCACGCCACAGAAGACAGGTTCGGCTCGTAAAGGTGATGTCATGTTCGTGTTTCAATGAGGAAGCCAAGTTGGAAGTCAGTCGTAGTTTTAATCACACATCGGGTACAAAACACAGTTGCGCACTGCAGTCTTACTCTACGCTTTTTATACTGAGTGATAAGCTGACTACCAAAGGTTATGCCACCCAGTGGTCAATACTTAGCATAACACACAACCACAACATCCCCTTTTTTTTCTGAGGCAAAATGCATTTAACTGAACAAACACATAAGCCTGCAGTTTACCCTAAACATGGACAGCAAACAGTAAAATCATTTTAAACAACCTACATCTAAGCCGACACTAAACCAGTGAGAATACAACCCCCAACATACATATTATCATCATTTTTTTTTATATATATAAAGTTCGGTCTGGCTTTCTAGTTTCTCTGGTAGATCTTCTCAACTCGGGTGCACTTGGAGTAGAGGTGTTAGAGTCAGCATTACAGGCCATGGCAGGTGTGGAAATTGCCTGGGATTCTGCACTCACCAACACTCTCTTGAGGAGTTTTTAGCAAATTGCGACGATTACGTCTGAGGATTTGTCCATCCTCAGTTTTTACAAGATATGAGCGTGGAGCTACTTCCAGCAGCACAGTTCCTCTTGTACTCCAGCCATCTGGATTCTCAATCCTGACTGGGCTGTTGGGTGTTAGGGGAGGAAGCTGTTTAGTTGTCCTGTCATAGAATGACTTGCCTCAGTTTCTGCTATCGTAGCTTCTGCTCAATCGTTGCAGGATTCTTTGGCTTGAATTTATCATGTGGCTGATGACTTGGCAAGGTAGTGCGGAGCTTCCGATTAATCAACAGTTCTGCTGGTGAAAGACCGCACTGAAGAAGTGTTGCTCTGTAGCTCAATAGAGCCAGATATGGATCAGAGTCACTTTCAGCGGCCTTCTTTAAAAGTTGCTTGAGAACGTGAGCGCCTTTCTCAGCTTGCCCATTGGACTGTGCATAGTGCGGACTTGACATTACATGCTGGAAATCGTACTGGGCTGCAAACGTCTGCCATTCTTTGCTATTAAAGCATGGACCATTGTCGCTCACCACAATGTGTGGTATGCCATGCCTGGCGAAGATAGACTTTGCATGTATGATGACACAGCTTGATGATGAACTTGCTAACAGAGCCATCTCAGGAAAGTTTGAATAATGATCCATTACCACTAAATAGTCTTTACGTTTGAGATGAAACAAATCCTTACTTACTTTATGCCATGGTGCTGTTGGGACCTCAGCTAACACCATAAGCTGTTTGCTCTGTTTGGTTCTGTGTTTCTGGCATTTTTCACAGTTACTTACAAGTGTTTCAATGTCTTTGCTAATTCCAGGCCAGAAAACCGACTCCCTCGCCCTTCTTTTGCACTTTTCGATACCAAGATGGCCTTCGTCTATCCTGTGCAGCATGTCCCTTCTCAAAGCCAGTGGAATGACTATTCACAGCACTAAGCTCACCTCTGACATGGTAAAACTGGGGACATGAACCACCTGGCCAACCTTCATCGATGTTCCTCATGACATGCTGAAGCTGCACATCCTTCGCTGTTGCCTCGGCAATCTGTCTTGACTTTGTGTCAGATACAGGCAGTGCAGACAACACCATGTTCACATGACACTGGACATCCTCGTCAGTCGCCCTGGACAAAGCATCAGCGAGGACAAGATTTTTTCCTGGAGTATATATTAGTGTAAAATCGTACCTCTGTATCTTGAAGGTAATATTACATTTAATCTTGATGCTTGTGCCTAATTATATACTCACTGATATAAATATGCATAATTATATAATCATTGATATGAATATGTTTAAATAAGTCAATGTATTCTTAAAGATGGGCAATCTATGCTTAACATACTCTATAAGATTCTGTGCAGAGTAACATGATACCTTAAGAGAGGACACAGGAATTCACAAACTCACAGTTCCTGTGCAGAAGCTCCTGGATGCATGATGTTTTGGCTTTTAGATTTGGACTGTATTTGCCTATGAAATTGACCATCCCCATTATTCATAGCACCCCTGGCTTGTCAGTGGGCCCTGGCATGTTCTGGATTGCATGTACTTTGTTCTGGTCTGGTTGGACCCCCCATACAGACAGCTTGCCTCGAAGGAAGAGTATTTCCTGAACACCAAACTCACACTTACTCTTATTGAGTTTTAGTCCATACCGCTGTATGCGCTCCATCACTCTGAGCAGCCTCTCATTATGTTCTTGAGCTGTGGACCCCCAGATGATGATGTCATCAATGTAGACTCGAAATCCCTTCAAGCCCTCGATGATCTGCTCCATCGCTGTGTGACATATTTCAGGTGCTAACTTGATACCAAAAGGCAGTCTGGGAAAGCAGTATCTCCCAAAAGGAGTATTAAACGTACAGTACTTTGTGCTGCGTTCCTCCAGTTTCACCTGCCAGAAGCCTTGTGAGGCGTCAAGCTTGGTGACGTATCTGGCACCTGATATTTCACTGATTATTTCTTCACGTGTGGGTATTTGGTAATGTTCCCGCTTTATGCTTTCATTTAGGTCTTTAGGGTCCAAACATATTCTCAGCTCTCCATTCTTTTTCTTGGTGCAAACCATTAAGTTGACAGTCTGTCTCATGGACTTTTTTTAATCACCCCTAACCTGATCATTCTGTCCAACTCTTTCTTTAGGCCGTCTTTTAATGGAGCAGGAACTCTGCGTGCTCTATGTACAACCGGTGGGCACCTTCCTTCAGCTGCATTTTATATGTAAAGGGCAACACCCCAAAACCCTTAAAAACTTCTGAAAGATTCTGGACTATTGTCTCCACAGAGTCATTTTTCAGGTTCATTGTTGAAATGATACAGTACACTCTTTTTACCAGGCACTATCACCCAGAAGTGATTCACGTCCCTCATCCACAACAAAGAAGGCTAGGTGGTGCACTTTCCCTTTCACTGTGGCACTCAACCTTTATGTGCCCAAACATTTAATTGGTTGTCCATTGTAGTCTTTCAGCCCAGATCCTTTCATCTTTATTTGCAGTTTAGTTCTCATTGCCTTTATGTCACCCATACTGATGAGATTTGCTTTAGCACCGGTGTCTAATCTCATGTTGACCACAGCCCCATTTATCAGTAGTGGCGCTATCCATTTATCTTCTCGGGTGACATTTTCATTCTATGTGTTATTTCCTTTTTCCCTTTCACAATTCACTATACCAACAAAGAAGGTGTCACTGAGATCAGGCTCCTCCACTAAGTTTACAGTTCTTCCTTTCTTCCCTTCTTTCCGTCTGGAGAAGCACTGTTTGGCAAAATGATTTTTACCTTGGCAACTGGAGCATTGCTTACCAAAAGCTTGAACATCACCTCTGACTGCTGTGCAGGATGGGTCTTTGCGCCTCTTCTCCGCTGATGCGACACTGCTCCAACCGCTGCCGCACTGTCGCTCACCGACGGCGACACGACTGCCGACATCTTGTTGAACGTCTTCACGTGCTTGTGGGACAGCTCACTCGCCTGGCAGATCTTAATGGCTCCTTCCAGTGTCAGCTCCGCTTCGCGTAGTAGCCTCTCTCCTACCTTAATATCCTCAACGCCGAAGACAATCTGGTCCCGCATCATAGGCCCTGTTTGCATTAGATCACTCGCAACTGTTTTTGGGGATCGGATCACGAAGAACGCATCTCGAAGCATCTGTTCGCACTTAGCTTTAACATGCGTCTCGAGCGTGCCACTTGTGCCATTTGTGACATTCTGTTTTTTTTTTAACCACTGGGGGCAGTAAAGCGCAAAACCACGGCTAACTTTCCCTGAAAATGAATAAGAATCAACTTCCTGTCTGCGGACTATATCAAGACGATTCTCACTGTTTCGGGCAACCCAAAAGTGGATCAACATATATGTCACTCGTTTTAATTCTACTGCAGCTCGTCCGTATTATCGGAAGTCGTGGACAAAGCCGGTTAATGCTCTTAGGGCGCCCACTAAAGAGAAGAGCAGCATGGAGAAAAAAGAGGGCTGCAGCTTTTGTCTCTGCTCTGATAGCCGCGGAACCAGAAAGATGCATATGGATCCGAACAAGGAGCAACAACTGGTGGGACAGAGTGGTGATGACTTCATTTTCGGACCAACAGTGGCTGGCAAATTTTCGGATGCAATGCCACACATTTAATCTCATATGTGGGAAACTGCGACCACTGCTCCGCTGACAAAATACACTAATGCGTAATAAAATGTATTAGCATGCTAATAAAAGAGTCTAACAAAAATGATTTGTTTTCGCTTCTTGTTTGTAACTTTATAATGACGACGCCAGGAGGTGGGGCGCCGACCAAGTACGTACACGGGAGAGGTGAGCGGAGTTGACAGTCGCATTCTGTTCACACGTCCGTGAGGAATGCTCTGCGAAGCGTCGAAACCACCTTCCTGAGGTGGTTTGAGTGATCGGATGACAATACGGATTTGGACTGTTTCCAATTGGATACTTCGTGTGATTTTTGCCGATCGGAATACGAAAAACGCTTGAAATGACCAAGTGCAAACAGGGCCTAAGACCCGCCCCTGGAGAATAAGAGGAAAATACACAAAGGGGAGGGGCATCCAAAACAAGGGCAAGCCCGGCCAGTTGTGGATATGACTTCATTATAAAGTTACAAACACGAAGCGAAAACAAATCATTTTTGTTGGACTCTTTTATTAGGATGCCAATAAATTTTATTACGCATTAGTGTATTTTGTCAGTGGAGCAGCAGTCGCAGTTTCCCACATATTAGATGAAGTGTGCGACGTTGAGCCACTGTTGATCCGAAAATAAAGTCATCACCACTCTGTCTAGATATAATCCGCAGACAGGAAGTTGATTCTTATTCGTTTTCAGGGAAAACTAGCTATGGCTTTGCGCTTTACTGCCCCCAGTGATTAAAAAAAAAAAAAAAACTAGCACTGTGTAATGGGATCACAAGTGGCACGCTTGAGACGCATGTTAATGTCAAGTGCGAACAGATGCTGCGAGATGCGTTCTTTGTGAACCGATCCCCCAAAACAGTCGCAAGTGACCAAGTGCAAACAGGGCCCTAGAGGCAGGCAGCTGCAGGGCGTCACACACCTGATGCTATTCTCCCTCATCAATCCACTGTCTTAAAAGCCCGGATCTCCAGCCACTCCCTGCCAGATCGCTGCAGTTATCCAGGTGGTAACAACAGTCAGGCTATTCATTTGCTTAGGCATCCTACTTTGTCTCTGAAAAACTCCCTTTTTGACTGCAGCAACTAACTGTTGTTCTTTTTTATGCCAGAGAATCACACCGCCCTGCACGCTGCCTCTCTGGATCTGCTCCCACCGCAAGTCTCCACCTGACCTCCTTCAACCTGCTTTCGCTCCTCACCAGGCTTCAACCTTTGTGCTTTCCCCCCACCGAGTTCTCCAACAAATAAATGATCAGAAGCGTGATCCCTCTGTGAGTCTGTGACTTGGCCCAACCACTTACCCACCTGATCCTCACACTGAGATTGCGTGGCTGGATAATGCAAACAGGTCCATATTTTCATAAATATTTTATCTACTAATTACATTCAATGTACACAATACTTAATATAAATAATTCAATACTTAATGAGCAACCATAAACTATACATTTCTTAATAAAGTGCATTTGGTTGAAACACATTAACTCACTTTACAAATATTAATGAATCTTCCCCCATTTGTTACATAAATCAAGATAAAACACATGAATAAACATTCAACAATTGAACTACAAGGGCAACAGTCAGTCTCACCAATTCTGGAATATACATCTGACGCATCACGTGACCACTTACCCGTCCATAATAATAACAATAATAATAAAACCATTAAAGGGGAACTATTATACTCATTTTCGGGCCTTTGTAATTGATTTCTGGCCCCTCCAGAGCAGCAACACACCATTACCCGCACTGAAAACTTTGTAGATCTGTGTCTCCTGCTGCGCGTAAACGGTCTGTTTACTACACTCCACCCCCGGCCTCCTCCGTGTACGCCTCCCGCCGAGCCCACTCCGCTGGGATTGGTCACAGTCTTGGTTGCTGCCGAGCCACACCTCCACAGTTTGCCGGTGCCGCAGTTGAGAGTAAACAACAAACTTATAAAAGCGTCACAATTTAAACTCTTTTGAAAAACTCAAATTCAGAAATGCAGCCTTATGTGTTGTATCCTGAATCCGATCCGGAGGCAGAGAGAGATTTGTGCACCTAAGTTACAAACCTTCAAAGCTGTGACTGGCTGCACGGCTGACCGAAGGTCCCTGGACGTTTGTTGTGCCTTCCGTGTCGCCGGTATCATAGAATTTACTTTTGTATTGACCGTGTTCTTTTTTTTGCAAGACATTTTAATAGAGCTTAGAATGATGTTGTTTAATACTGTTGTCTTCTATCAAAACACTGTCCTAGCAGAGAAAACGTAGACGTGAAACGATGACTTGAGTCTCCGAGTAGTTTATTATTGGACAAGACTATCCGCACAATTTCAGTCCGCACAAAGCACAAAACAGGAAAAGCTCTATTCATGCTCGCAGCGTTAAAATGTGCCGCTATAAGGAGTGAAACTCCTTATTTGCCAGCAGACAAAACACACAAGCAGAGCATGGAGTTAGCGGTGCTGGCAGTGATATAACTTACGAGGCAGAGCGGGGGAGGGCAGGGCCAGGCCTAGAGCAGGCCTGAGTATGGCCATGTAGGGTAGTTTGGCACGCAATGACGTCAATGCGACCACAATGTTAAAAAACGACGGGAAAACACAGCGTGCAGAACCATGCACAACAACTTGCAGGGCTCATGTCCAAATGCATGAACCACAGTATTTGACGCTTTGGCATTGTTTGACACTAGTATCCAACATTGTAACAGTACTGTATTTAGAGGTCAGAAAAAAGGAAAAGCAGCATAGGTCTCCTTTAAAGATAGGAGAGAGAGAGAGAGAGAGAGAGAGAGAGAGAGAGAGAGAGAGAGAGAGAGACTTGTGGGCGGAGGCAGTCATCAGAAGTGGGCAGCCAGCAGCCAACCACCTGAGCCTGTCACAGGAACAGGAGGTGATGTAATTTCCTTTTTGACGGTGTGTGTGTTTGTCCGTGTTTGTGTGTGTGTACAATTTCATTCTTCACCATCAGCTGGCTGGAATTCTGCCCCTCAGCCAATCACAGCACTCCATTTGAACATCTCTCCTGCAGCTGTGCAACAACAACAACAATGGGCCGACTGTGTTTCAGTCGCACAATAAGTCACACAGTGAAACGCAGTGAGGAGCTGCTTCACATTAAAGTGTGCTGTTTGCTGTCTTTGTGTCTGTGGAGAGCCAGTGTGTGTGTGTGTGTGTGTGTGTGTGTGAGGCGGCAGCAAAGATGCACACACGCACACACACACGCACAGAGTGAGAGAGAGAGAGAGAGAGAGAGAGAGAGAGAGAGAGAGAGAGAGAGAGAGAGAGAGAGAGAGAGAGAGAACACAGAGTGTTTGTGTAGGACTTGCACACAGCAGCAACTTCTTACCACAACCCCGTGTTTGTCCCAAGTGTGTGTGTGTGTGTGTGTGTGTGTGTCACGAGGAGGAACGGCTCCCCTTATGGATCAAAGCAGCATTGACAAACCCATCAGAGTCTGTGATGCGTCAGGCTCCTGATCCCCCCCCGCCCCCCCCAATCCTTCCAGGTGTTGGTGTTGACATGTCGTCACCATTGTAACGGCTGGCGAGGAGAATGGCCTGCTGGGAAATGTCATCATCACAAGCAGATTGGTT